>NW_026057586.1:52330629-52498991 GCF_023721935.1 Panthera uncia | reverse complement strand
ACACACACACACACACACACACACACACACACACACACACACACACATATACACACACACACACACACAATGGAGTATTACTTGGCAATCCAAAAGAATGAAATCTTGCCATTTCCAACTACGTGGATGGAACTGGAGGGTAATATGCTAAGTGAAACTAGTCAGCCAGAGAAAGACAAATATCATATGACTTCACTCATATGAGGACTTTAAGAGATGAGATGAACATAGGGAAGGGAAACAAAAATAATATAAAAACAGGGAGGGGGACAAAACATAAGAGACTCTTAAATATGGAGAACAGAGGGTTACTGGAGAGGGTGTGGAAGGGTGGATGGGCTAAATGGGTAAGGGGCACTAAGGAATCTACTCCTGAAATCATTGTTGCACTATGTGCTAACTCATTTGGATGTAAATTTAAATAAATAAATAAATAAATAAATAAATAAATAAATAAGAAATTTCTAGATGACATAAGCAATAAAGAGAATTAGAAAACAACTTGAACAATAGGCTTAGATTATAACCTGAATTAAACAATACACATTCTTTTCAATCAAGTGTGGAACATTTAATTATAATTAACCATTATATTATTGTTATATTAACAAATAACTAGTCTTGTTCTGAGCCAGTATTTCCTAAATGTCCATACTGACGAGAACTACCTGCTTGTTACATCAGATTCCAGAGCCCCTATCTTAGACCTAATAAATCAACAGCTGGGCCAGAAGCCAAGAAGGACTTGAGAGTTTTCTGCTTATTCAGTGGGATATTAGGAACCTCTAGTGGAAAGTCATATGAATGACATGAAGCTTAGATTCTATATATGCAGCTGCAAGGGAATAGCTTAAGTCACCATCTTAACCTCATAAATGTGTACAGCCAGAGTAGCAACTTCAAATGCCTACAAGGGGAGGGGAGGTCAAGAAAACAAGACAAAGGTAAGTGGGCTAGGTGTATTCTTCCAACACAAACCTACTTTGCACATTCAAAATGTTTTCTTTGTCTTTCAACATGTGGCTTTCATTACCTAATTTTTGTTAGGGTACAAGAAAATTTCACTTTTACTCTCTACTATAACAAAAATAAAAGAACAAGTGTGAATATAAGTAACAAATGACAACTGCCCTCAATGTCAAGAGATAAAAAGAAGTGGCATGAATACAAGGGACTGGAAAATCCTTCTGCCCTAAGAGAATCATAGTCCAGTACTGCCAGATCTTTAGAATTCTCCAAATAAATCAGAGATGCAGATCATTATGTAAAACCTCCAGAACTTCAAATACTGGAAACTAATTAAGATGGAAATGCTGTAATGGCCTGTCACTGACAGACTAACCAATACATTTACTGCAGGCCAGGTGCAAGTAGGCAGGCTCCCCAATTTTAAGCCTAATGTTATTAAAACAATGTAGTATTGGCACTGGATTAGATAAAAAGATGAACACTGGCAACAATAAAAAAAAATACCAGAAAGATGGGGTGCCTGGGTGGGTCAGTCGACTGAGCATCCAACTCTTGATTTCAGCTCAGGTCATAATCCCAGGGATGTGGAATCAAGCCCTGCATATTGGGCTCCACACTGAGCATGCGCATCCTCTCTCTCTCTCTCTCTCAAAAATAGATATAGGGGCACCTGGGTGGCTCAGTTAGCATCTAAATCTTGATTTAGGCTCAGGTCATGATCTCATGTGGGATCCAGCCCTCCTGCATCAGGCTCTGCATTGACACTGCAGAGGCTGCTTGAGATTCTTTCTCCCTCTCTTTCTGCCCCACCCTGCCGCTTGCTCTTTCTCTCTCAAAAATAAATAAACATTAAAAAAAAAAAAATATATATATATATATATATAAGAGGGGCGCCTGGGTGGCTCAGTCAGTTAAGCGGCCGACTTCGGCTCAGGTCACGATCTCGCGGTCCGTGAGTTCGAGCCCCGCGTCGGGCTCTGTGCTGACCGCTCAGAGCCTGGAGCCCGTTTCGGATTCTGTGTCTCCCTCTCTCTGACCCTCCCCCGTTCATGCTCTGTCTCTCCCTGTCTCAAAAAATAAATAAAACATTAAAATAAATAAATAAATAAATAAATAAATAAATAAAAGGTGACATTTCAGATTTACAGGTACAGGAAGAATTATTCAATAAATGATACCAAGAAATTTAATGAATTTGAAAAATGTTAAAAACAATCAAAAGATTAATGGCATAAGAGTACTAGGGCAGGAATTGTGGACATAATCCTTTCTTCCACTCCAGTATAAACAAAGCTAAAATCTAAAAAACAAAATCAGGAAACAATCCTTATATACAAAAGAACATGATTATCTGTAATATAAAATTATGAAAATGATGAATATTCCAAAAGACAAAGCATCAAGGGACAATCCTAAAAAGATCAAGAACAAGAAAAATATTCAACCTCACTAATAACAAAATATTTTTTTAAATATAGGAAACTTGGGTTAGAGTTCCAAAAATCATTCATATTTAGGGCTGGTAATATTATGAAGGTAAATACACATTATTTCTGGTGGGAATGTAAACTAAACAGCAATTGGCAATATCTACCTACCAAAAGGCTTAAAATTCTGCCTCCAATTCTACTTCTAGCAGTTTCTAAAACAAATAATCAGACATATGCAAAAGGATGTACACAGAAGAAACCTGATGAAAGCATTGTTGATAACAAGCTTTGGAGAGCAACTAAATTTCCACTTAGGACTGATTAAATTATGATCATAATACAATGACGTAAGTTTATACGTACTGATAAAATATGCCATGCATGTGTTAAATAAAATTTTTATAAAAGCACAGTTTTATATTAATGAAATTTTATACCCTACTCACGTATATAAATAATATACACATGGGGTATCTGTGCAGTGTTTGTATATATACAGAAAGTCTGTAAGGTAAGTCTCACTAAATTGCTAATCAACATTATCTCTGAAGGGTGATTAAATAGTGACTGTTTTTGAAGTTTCTGCACTGTGTATTTTTTATACAAGTAAAAGTATTTCCATTTTGAAAAAGAAAAGTAACAAAGATAAACTTTTTATAAAATTTTTTCTAGATATGTATACATTTTTTAAATATTTATTTTGAGAGAAAGAGAGAGAGCACAAGCGGCAGGGGGGACAGAGACAGAGAATCCCAAGCAGACTCCATGCTGTCAGCCCAGAGTCCAACTTGGGTTCCATCTCAGCAACCGTGAGATCATGACCTGAGCCAAAATCAAGATTCAGATGCTTAACTGACTGAGCCCCTCAGGTGCCTTGATATATGTATATATTTTACCTGGGCTATATTATATTCTATTTCTATCCACAGAATGGTAACTTTTCAATGAAACACGAATATATTATCACCAAAGCTAAAAATCCCTACAATCAGAGAAAAGAGTCATCCATAGGGAAAAAGAGGTTCTTGCTTATAGTAAGAATGATCCTGGATCCAATGTGTAATAGCTTACAGCAAAATCACAAAGTATTTCCACTGACTTTTCAATTTAATGCTATACTTAGAACATCTTCACAGTTATATACACAAAAGAACGGGTATTTAACTCTGTGGTTTATAATATTAAATACAGAAATATTATCTACCAGAAGACATAAAAATTACCGTGATTTCGGCTGAGCCTTTCACAAAGGGAAATTCCAGCGTTCTAACTTTCCCAATAAAGAGTGGTGTATCTGTATCTTCCTCATTAGAACCTTTAATTGTAGCTACTACAGTGCCAACCAAATCAATTCCAGTTTGATTATTGTAGTCATCCTTCAAGTAAACAAAAGATAAATTAGAAGAACTGGTAAGGAGATTAAATCCAGAAAAGGAAATGAATGTATCAGAAATGCAATATAAACTCTAAATATCTAATTATCATCATCCTTCTTACTCCAAACACAGAATTCAGTTCTCGGATTAAGAGCTCCACAGGCAGAAAATAATCTGAGAAGCTGTAAAAGAACCAGAGGCTTCCATCTAATATAATGATTTATAACTTTCTATATTAAAAGGACTCCCATTTTAAAATTTCACCTTGTCTTTTACTTTTATTCATCTATTGATCTAGGAAGAGAAGAATGATTCACCCGTCTAAAACAGCAAAAAACTTTCTGAAAGGAGTTAAGTATCCCACCAGCAAAATTTTCCATAAAGGTGAAGTCGGCTACTGTGTTTTACATATTTTTGTTAATATTCTCAGCAGCTCTATTGCTGCTTACTCTCTCGGTAGTAAGAAGCTTTAAAGAGCTCATTGTGATCAATCATCAGAGCAGATCTCTCAAAAATAATTATTTCCTTCTGTCCCAATAGTGAAATGGACACTGAGGAATCAATTTACTTCACACATATTCATAATACATACATGAAAGAAAGGTATGTATTAGGAAAGGTAGGCAAATTCCTGCATTTTTGAGTCAGTCCTACTTAGTATATCTGGATATATTTTACGTATAATGTTACACATTCTCTGTATTCAAATACAAAGGTGTTTATAAACATTTCATTCACCCACACAAATTTTCCATATTATCTTAAACTGAATAATTAAGGTCTAACTCTATAAGTAACTATTCTGCACACTGAAACTAGAAATAATTTTTCTTATTCTTTGCAATTTCGGAAGTAAATAAACATTACCGTAATAATAAGATGTAAATCTTTGGCCAAGGTCCTACTGGCAACTGAACGAACATTTGAAACAGCTGGTGTAGCTGGCTGGATTTTAGGAACTAACTTCACAGGTTCATTAGGTAGAACATCAACTATAATCTTACAAAACAAAAGCAGCATTGTGATGAATAATATATTGATGGTTTAGTATTTAAGAGTAAGACAAGAAATAATGCTAGTATATACTAAATAAAATGAAATGTTACCTTCTAAAATAGATTTTCTTATCTCCTAAACTTGGAATCAACTTACTTTTTAAATTCAGAAAAGATAAATTTTTGCATGTTAACAGTCATCTAAGAACAAATTTAGGGGGATTTAAAAATACAGACAATTTTGGGGGCACCAGGGTGGCTCAGTCAGTTAAGCGTCTGACTCTAGATTTCGGTTCAGGTCATGATCTCAGGGTTTCATGAATTTAAGCCCTGCATGGGGGTCTGTGCTGACAGCGTGGAGCCTGCTTGAGATTCTCCCTCTTCCTCTTCTCCTCCCTCACTCAACTCTCTCACAATAAATAAATAAACTTTAAAAAAAAAAAAAGCAGATTTTTAAAAATTTAGTACACTAAGATATTGAATGGAGATGATGTATATCAAAATTACTTTAAATTTCATTATTCAGAATTACTAGTATCTAAAATGTTATTAACTGAAAAATTTTCATGTATGGTTGATAACCTTATCATGATAGACACTAAAATGCTTACTGGAGTCTTTGAAATAAAGAGAAATGGAAAAAGGAACTTCTACATCAGGTCATATTAATGAACATAATTTAAATATATTCTTTTCTAATAGTCCTGAAAATTGCACTATTTATACTTTGCATCCAATAATTAATTCACTTTTAAAACAAAACCTTTTCATTCCTACACTAGGCAAGAAAATGTAAAGCTAACTATAGTATATAAAAAGAGTTAAGCAAACCTGTTCACTGTTAAGAATATTTGCTTTATCCATCATAAAACCAAACTGGATACAATAGGTCCCCACTTTGTTAGGAATTGCTTTATCCCTAAGTTAGAAAGAAAGAGAAGATCACTGACAACTTTTAATTAAAAAGAGAAGGAATTCAAAGCATCAACATTTTCTGTTCCTTCCACAAAATGCATACAAAAACAATTGCTATTACTAAATTTGCCTTCATTCAACAAATATTTCCCATAATATCAAGCTTTACTTCAGGTCTGTCTTACCTGGGTATTCTTTCTCAAAATACCCAGAAACGAAGCTCTGGATATGGCAAAAGTTCACAAGAACAGGAATATAAAGCTGACAAACTAGTAAACACAAAAATGTTGAGTTATGTGTCAAGTGAATTTTGCCTTGTTTCTACAAAATAAATATCCAACTCACAGTTTTATATTTCAAAATTATAGGATATCCTGATCTTTTTATATTACTGTTTTCCTTTCAAGCACCATTCTAAATATTTTACATATAACACAAGGCATTCACTATGACTTACTTATCAATAAAGAGCTCAGTACTTAATAAGAGGTACACATACTAGTATGCTTTGATCACACCTAATGAAAGCAAAAACATGAATAACATTTTCTGGTATAACTTGCATGATATGTGCAACACGGCTCTAGATCTCTAAGGTGGCTTTTGCATGTCATTCACATTCTCAAAATACTGGATAACGGAGTAAAAAAGAACAAAGGCTTTGAATATGTATCTGTACTGAAATCCCAGAACTGCAATATATATGAAAACTTGGAGAAAATAATCTATGTCACGTTTCTCCAAGAGAAGAATTCCTAATAAAGTCATAGTAAGACTGAAACAAGACCTCTGCTTCCAAATGGCAGACAAACTCTTCCTGATGAAGACAAGCATATTTTATTTTTATTTTTTAAAGTTATTTTTTAATTCCAGTATAGTTAACACACAGTGTTGTATTAGTTTCAGGTGTACAATATAGTGATTCAAAATTCAACACATTACTCAGTGCTCATCATGGTTAGTGTACTCTTAATCCCCTTTAACTATTTCACCCATACTCCCCACCTGCCTCCCCTCTGGTAACCACCTGTTTGTTCTCTATGTTTAAAGGTCTGTTTTTTTCGTTTGACCCTTTTCCCCCTTTTCTTCATTTGTTTTGTTTCTTAAATTCCACATATGAGTGAAATCATATGGTATTTGTCTTTCTTTGACTTATTTCACTTAGCATTATACTCTCTAGATCCATATGTCTTGATATTTAAACAAGTGTATTTTAAAAGGCATTTGCTTGAAGATGTTAAAGAGATAACAAACAAAAGTGAAAAATAACTCAACAGGATATAAGATAGCATGGAGATCCTGGGAAGGGAGTTTCACATTTAAGGCTGCTTTAATCAATCCTGGGAACACATCCTAGGCATAGAGGTGAACCTAGTCAGATAGGCTTCCAAGGGAAAAACCACTCAGCTTTGAATCATGTCAATCTCTGAATGTGGACTTAAATGATAAAAAGACTGCTACTGGCCCAAATAACAGAAGCAAATGTAAACCCAACCTGGAGAAAGAAAACGCCTGACACTTCAAATTATTTCCATAAATATTCATAAACAAAATGTATGGTAAACAATAAAAAACAGGTACATAAAGAGGCAAGAAAACTAGAATGAAAACCGACAGAAGCAAAAGACCACTGAAACAGACCAAAAGGAACTTGAGACAGACTTTTAATAAACTCTGGTTACTGCTTCTTAGGATAATAAAAGACAAGACTGGGAATTCCAACATAGAACTGGACTTCAAAAAGCAAAAACAAAACTAAACTAATAATGCCAAACAGAAATTATTTATTCAAAGATGGGTTTAACAGCAAACTGGATACACTGAAGGTATTTCAGAAGAAAATATCTAGAATGAAGGGAGACAAAAAAAAAGAGTGGCAAATAGAGAAAAGAGGATGAAAGACTGAGAATGATGTAAGGACTAATATGCCAGAAAAAAGAAGAAGGAAAGAATGAACAGAAGCCATATTTGATGAAATGGCTGATAGTTTTTATAGGCTTTGATTTTATGGTCTTTGAGTTTGAAAAATTAAGTAGAATAAATAAAAAGAAATCCATGAATAGGCATGTCATAGTAAAATTGTTGAAAACAAAACTTAAAGCAACCAAAGAAGAGTGGAAATGATTACTTTTCAAGATAAAAATAAGGCTGACAGCTTAACTCAACGTAAACAACAGGACAGTGAAGGCTGGCTTGAAAGTACTGCAAGAAAGAACTGCCCATCTAGAATATCATTTCTAAGAAAAATACTCATCTAGTACAAAGGTGGAGTAAATATATTTTCAGGTAAAAAAGAGACAATTCATCACCAGATGTACACTAGAGGAAATACTAAAGTAACTTCCTCAGATGCAAAACCTGAGTGGAAGATTAACAGAATAAATGAGTTAGTAAATCTAAATGAACACTATATAAACTAATACTGTATTCATAGGCTTGACATATACAATAATGAAGGCATTTAAGTTGAGAGAAATGGTGTTTAAGTGTTCTAAGATCCATGCAGGCCAAAGAGAGAGCAAAAAATGCAAAGTGTCATCACACATTGCTATAGGACACCAACTATGCATGCTGAAATCGCTTTTAAAAAACCCACTTACAGAATAGTAAGATCGTATAACTACCAAGTTAATGAGAAAAAACAATAACTAAAAACACTTAATAAATTCTAAAGAAAAAGGAACAAAGAGTAGGAGGATCAAATAAACAGGTTGAGTCAAAAGCAAGTGCTTTCAGTTATTATTTGTAAGATCTAAACTTTTCATTTAAAAGATTATTTTAAAAAACAACTATAATGCCATCTGTAAAAGATCACTTAAAATATAAAGATACAAAAGTAATGAAAAAAGATATTTATCCAAAAACTCTCATGATCCCTAAGGTGGCTTTTGCAGGTGACTTATATGGAAAGTTGGTATACTGTTATTAAAGTAGATTGCCAAGCAAAAAGCATCACTAGAGAAAAAAGGTGAATACTTCATAATGTTAGCAAATTCAATTGGCCAAAAAAACATAATAATGTAAATATGTATGTAAATATTAACATAGCCTAATAAAATGTGTGAACACTAACAGAACTAGGAGGCAAAGTAATTCCGTACTCATAATGGGAGATTTGCAACACTGCTTAAAAAATACACCTACACAGGGGTGCCTGGGGGACTCAGTTGGTTAAGCGACCGACCCTTGATTTTGGCTCAGGTCATGATCTCACAGTTTGTGAGATCAAGCCCTGTGTTGGGCTCTATACTGACAGCAAGGAGCCTGCTCAGGATTCTCTCTCTCTCCTCTCTCTCTCTGTTCCTCCCCCACTCGCGCTCTATCAAAATAAACATTTAAAAATATATATACAGTAAAACCTTATTTTGTGAACATAATTCATTCCAGAAACATGCTTGCAATCCAAAGCACTCGTATATCAAAGTGAATTTTAAGAACCATTGGCTCAGTTGTGATTATTCGGCATCACGTACTACTTGTATTGCAAAACATCACCTGTTTATCAAGTTAAAACTTATCAGAAACGTTTGCTTGTCTTGCAGAACACTCTCCAAAAAAGTTACTTGCAATCCCAGGTTTTACTGTATATAGAAAAATTAAAAATATAGAAAAAAATTAAACGTAGAAAAATGAAACACAAGGATTACCAAATTTTGAATTAATGAACATAACACTGTACTTCACATGCAGTGTTTATTATTTTCTAGTGTACATATTTACCAAAATTGACCATATGCACATACAACAAAAACAATTATCAATTAGTTTCAAAGAAATGGAATTATATAAGGTAGGCTCTCTGATCACAGTGGAATTAAGCCAGAAATCAGCAACAGAAAAAGAATAAGAAAATCCCCAAATTCAGAAATTAAAAATATACTTCTAAAGAATAGCCATGGGTAGAAGATGAAATCACAATCGAAATTAGAAAATATCTTGATCCAAATAATAATGAAAATACAATGTAAAAAAACTTGCAAAATTTATACCTCTACATGTATAAACACATATATTTAAACATAAGTATTTATAGTCACATATATGTATATACAGGCTGAAAATAAGCATGTTAAGCAGCAATCCTAAGAAGTTTTAAAAAGGCAAAAGTTGGTTCTTCAAAAACACCTACAATATTTACATCTCCTGGTAAGATTACTTGAGTAACAAAAAATAATGTGAACAATGGGAGATCACTATAGATCCTACAGGCATTAAAATTGAATTATGAACGAATTGTTAAATTAACATAAAGAATGACAAATTGAAAACTGTAAGTTACCAAAACTGACCAAAGACAACAAGGAAATATAAATATTCATTTAACTGCTGAATTTGAAGAAACTGAATCCATACTACAACCTTCCTCCCCAAAACTACAGGCACAGATGTCTACACTAATGAAATCTACCAAACATTTAAGGAAGAAATAATGACTCTCACACAAGATCCAGAAAATAAACCAAGACTTAGGGCCCACTTCTCCCTGCTACTTTAGTGAGGTATTCATGACCTAGATACTAAACCTAAAAAGAACATTTAAGAAAGTGTAGGCAACCCTGACTCATTAATGTAGATGAAAAAATTCCAAACAAAATATTAGCAAAACAAAACGGTCAATACATAAAAGAGGTTATGCATCATGATGAAAATGGATTTACTCCAGTGATACAAGACTGGCTGGCTGAACATTCAGAAAATTAATGTTCTGTAAAATTCAGCACATTAAAAAGGAAAGGAAAAATATCACATATTACCTCAATAGATGATAAAATCTAATGTCAATCCATAATAAATAGAAATTCTCCTACTAATGATTAGAAATGAACAGACTGCTAAATCTATCTACCAATGAAATTAGGAACTGGGGATGAATTAGAATGACCACTCTCATCATATCTAAAATTTTACTGTAAGTCCAAGCCAGTTAAATATGGCAAGAAAAAGAAAATGCACAATGACTGAAAAGTAATAAACCTATCATTATTCACAGGCGTTGATGTGCATCTATTCTGAAATCCCAAAGAATCTATAAACAAAACTGGAGATTAAGGAATTTAGGAGAGATGTTGGCTACAATGTCAATAAACACAAGTGAACTGGATTTCTGTAACCAACAACAAACGTAAAAAACGTTAAAGGATGTTGTCTACAATAGCATCCAAAATATCAATGATCTTTATCTAGACATTATGCAAAATGAAATAAATCAGACAGACAATTACATATACTCTATTATTTCACTTATATGTAGAATCTAAAAAACTCAAACTCGTAGATACAAAGAACAGATTGGTTGTTGCCAAAGGTAGGAGCTGGGAGATGGAGGAAATGGATCAAGGTGGTCAAAAGGCACAAAGTTTCAGTTAAAAGATAAGTAAATCCTTGGGAAGAAATGTGTAGCATGGTGGCTACAGTTAACAATACTGTAGCGTATATTTGAAAGTTGCTAAGAGAGTAAATCTTAAAAGTTTCCACCACAAGAAAAAAACTTTGTAGTTATTTAAGGTAATGCATGTTAACCAAACTACCATGGGAAACATTTGGGTGGAGATATATATCTATCTTGAATCAGTGTTATATACCTGAAACTAATACAATGCTATATGTTAATTATATCTCAATAAAATTGAAAAAAAAATCACCTATTTAGGTATTCATCTAAGTAAAGATATAGGACACTTTGATTCAAAATAGTGCAAAATGATACAGAGAAACTAAAGAAAAAATAGAGGAATATGACATATTAGTAGACTGCAAGATTTTCCCAAATTTCTACCAAAAAAATCCCAACAGCTTTTGTTATTAAAATTGTATTTGGTATTTGAACTTGGTAATATGATTCTGAAATTCATATGGAAAATTAAGGGCCAAGATATTCAAAAAGAACAAAGTTACAGGGCTTGTTCTATAAGATATCAAACTTATCAAGAAGTACGGTATGGTAAAATATAGACAAACAGGTGAAGAAATCAAAATAGGGAGTCAGATGCACACAAATATGGACATATGATTTAAAATAAAGATGGCACAGTGGAACAATGATCTCAATAAAAAATACAGACACAACTATTTATTCATACATAAATTAAAAAAAAAAAACCTGACCTGTACTTATACCTCATACATTAAAAATATTAACTCCAAGAATAACTGTACAAAATTATAATAAAAAAGAGTGGACAAAGTTGGGGCACTTGGCTGGCTCAGTCAGAAGAGCATGCAACTCTTGATCTCAGGATCATGAGTTTGAGTCCCACATTGGGTGAAGAAAAGGCTTAAATGAATTAAAAACAAGGAAAGAGTTAGGGTTCCCAAGACCACCCCCAGGTTTGATGATTAAGAGAACTCACAGGACTCTGTTAATAGTCATACTCACAGCTATGATTTATTACAGTAAAAGGATACAAAGCAATATCAGGAAAGGGAAAAGATGAATAGGCAACATCCAAGAGAGAACATACACAAACTTTCAAGGGTTCTTTTGCAGTGGAGTCACAAAGGACTTGCTTAATTGCCCAGCAACAAGTTATGATAACACACACAAAATGCTGTTAACCAAAGTAATCTTATTAGAGACTCAGCAACCAGTTTTTTATTGGGGGCTGGTCACCTAAGGGTCCTCTGCTTAGTACATCTAAAACTTCCATATTCCCAGAAGGAAAGCAAAGGTTTAGCATAAACCGTATTTGTAGAAGTAATCACCACCACAATAAATCTTGCTACCATCACTTACCATGCAATATTGCTACATATTAACTACATCCTCCTAAATTAGAGATTGTATCCTCATGTTTTTATAACTGGAAGTCTGCATCTTTTAATCACTTTTCCCTATTTTGCCCATTCCCCTATATAGCTAAGACTTCTTTTTATTGAGATGAAATTCATTTCAAACAAAATCAACCATTTTAAGTGTACAATTGATTGGCATTTAGTACATTCCCATTGCTGTGCAATTACTATATCTATGTAGTTTTTTTTTTTTTAATGTGTGACTATATTTAAAAGAATTACTAAAACTTTCCTTCTGATACCCTGGAATGCTAAAATAAGATTCAATTAAAACAAGTTATTTAAATATTTTGGAATACAAATAGCCCAATTACCACATATTTTAATAGATTCATACACTAAAAGATAATTTAGTAGTCTGAAAAGAAGGCAGTATGTGCTTTCTTGGATGTTTAAATGAGTCCCATGCAATAACATGAGTGTACCTTAAAGACTTAAAGTAAAGTTACACAGTATGAGATAAAGACAGTGATGGTATATTTTGTTGTTTGTCACAACATAATAAGCAAACTCAAGACTATTTAGAAACATAGAGGGGCACCTGGGTGGCTCAGTCAGTTAAGCGGCCAACTCTTGATTTTGGCTCAAGTCACGGTCTCATAGTTCAGGAGATCAAGCCCCGCATCATGCTCCAGGCTGACACCTCAGAGCCTGCTTGGGATTCTTTTTTCCCCTCTCTCAGCCCTTTCTTCTCTCTCTCAAAATAAAAATACATTAAAAGGGAAGGGGCACCTGGGTGGCTCAGTGGGTTACGCTTCTGACTTCAGCTCAGGTCATGATCTCAAGGTTCATGGCTTCGAGCCTTGCGTTGGACTCTGTGCTGACAGCTCAAGAGCCTGGAGCCTGCTGCCGATTCTGTGTCTCTCTGTCTCTGCCCCTCCCTTACTCACAGTCTGTCTCTCTCTCTCTCTCTCAAAAATAAACAAACATTAAAAAAAATTTAAAAAGAAACATACAGCAATCTAACATTGCCTTTACAACAAGTGCACAGTCACAAGATCTTTAACAAAAGTGGAGTGTCTACGAAAGATTTAAAAAAACAAAATGGTCCTTCAATACAGTTAGTTTGGACATATTATTATAATAATCATTTTGACTCTACTGATGATAAGTTAAGGAATTTTAAAAATAAACCTTTTCCAAATCCTTCTCAGGATTTTGAGAAGACAAGGGAAGTAGGAAGCACCAGGAATTGGTCTCCCCTTCCAGACAACAACTGTACTAGCAGAATAGGTCTGATGTAAGTTTGGAACTCTCAAAGTTACTGAAGACTAAGATAGTAAATTACAGTGAATTTCGATCAATTTCAGCTCTTAGCACAGAAGTAACTACTCATTCCCCCCTTCCCAGCCCGATGGCAGGCAGATGTATGTCCTTAGAGCAGTCTATACACAGCTTTTAGGAGCCAGCGTGGGCAAAAAGGACCCTACCCCTCCAAATACTGGGGATCTGTGCTCTGCTGCCTCTGATCACAGAGGAGCAGACAAAAATGCAGACAGCCATTGTTCCTGCCCCAGCCCATACTTTGCAAGCCCCTCATTCTCCAGTTTAAGTAATGTCCAAGGGACTTAAAGGGCCAGCACTCTTTCCTTCTCTTCACTTTCTTTTTCCCTTTTAGGGAACCAGACATTAAAGGACATTCATAAACAACTGCACATATGGGGAAAATTAGAAAGTGACCACACATGCTCAGGGAAAGAATCAGAAAAAGACATGACAAGACTTCAAGTATACACCTAAGACCGATCTGTGACCAACAGCCTGTAACAACTGAAAAAATAAACAAAAATAAAACCCAGCAAACCCCAGGTGAAGAAAGAATATGAATTCCAGAGCTACCACATTATTAGCTTCAAATGTCTAGTTGTAGCCAAAAAAACCACAAGGCAAAGAATCAAGAAAGTATGGGCCATTCAAAGGGAAAAAAATAAAAACAAAAACAAATTTTACTGAAAAATACCTGATGGCAAATATACTAGACAAGGACTTAAAAAACACCTGTCTTACAGATGCTCAAAGAACTGAAGGAAGATGTGGAGAAAATTCAGAAAGTGATGTATGAATAAAATGGAAATATTGATAAAGAAATAGAAAACCTAACAAGAAACCAAAAACAAATTCTGGAGCTAGAACAATAATGAAGTGAAAACTTCACTACAGGTATTCAAAGGCAGATTTGAGCAGGAAGAAGAATTAGTGAACTTGAAGACAATGGATATTACAGTCTGAGGAACAGAAAGTAGAAAGGATTGAATAAAAGTGAACAGAACCTAAGGGACCACTGGGACACTAGCAAGTGTCCTCTCTTTCACCAGAGGAAGAGAGAATATTTTGAAGAATGGCTGAAAACTTAACAAGTTTGATGAAAGACACAAATATATATATAGAATATGCTCAAGATATTCTGCATAAAATGGATTCAAAGATACACACAACAAGACACATTATCATCAAACTTACAAAAGACAAAGAGAATACAAAATAGAATATGGAGAGCAGCAAGAAAGAAGAGAATCATTACATACAAGGGATCCTCAGTAAGCTGATCAGATTTCTCATCAGAAAGTCTCCCCAGAGCCAAAGCATAAGAGACTCTTAAAAACTGAGAAAAAACTGAGGGTTGATGGGGGGGTGGGAGGGAGGGGAGGGTACCTTTTGGGATGAGCACTGGGTATTGTATGGAAACCAATTTGACAATAAATTTCATATATTGAAAAAAAAAAAAAAAGAAAGAAAGTCTCCCCTTCCATTTTTCTCTTTGCATGGGATCAGGCTTTCCCCACTAACTCTTTTCCTTTTTTTCTAGGGTTACTTCAACAAACAAATCAAAAGGACACCTGGTGG
Source organism: Panthera uncia (assembly GCF_023721935.1). Lineage (NCBI taxonomy): Eukaryota > Metazoa > Chordata > Mammalia > Carnivora > Felidae > Panthera > Panthera uncia. Next base: position 52,483,670 of record NW_026057586.1, on the reverse strand, counting down.
AAGGGTTTGCAGAGGACTGACCAGTGTGATAGAGCAGCCAAAACGCAACAACAGATAGCATGCAACACACATCAGAAACACTTCCTGAAGGGTCAGGCCCTGGACAGTGTATGACCCCTTTTTAATATAGTACTTGCAGGTGCAGGACACATAACAAGCTATTAAAACACACAAAAGACAAATACTTAGCCAAAATGATGAAAGGAAAGAATTCTCCCTTAAAGAAAAAGCAAGAAGAAATGACAACCACAGAATTGTTCAAAACAGATATAAACAATGAATCTGAACAAAACTTTAGAATAACAGCCATAAGATTAATAGCTGGGCTTGAAAAAAGCATAGAAGACAGTAGAGAATCTATTGTTGCAGAGATCAAACAACTAAGACATAGTCACGATGAATTAAGAAATACTGTAAATGAGATGCAAAATAAACTAGCTACAGTGACAGTGAGGACAGAAGCAGCAGAGAGAACAGGTGAAATAGAAAATAAATGTATGGAAAAAGATGAAGCTGAAAAAAAGAGGGAAAGGAAATTACTAGACCACAAGAGAGAATTAGATAGCTAAGAGATTCCATGAACAAAACACTATCCATATCATAGGAGTTCCAGAAGAGGAGCAGGAGAAAGGGGCAGAAGTTTTATTTGAACAAATTATAGCCGAGAACTTCCCTAATCCAGGGAAGGAAACAGGCATCCAAGTCCAAGAGACACAGAGAACTCCCTTCAAAATCAACAAAAACAGGTCAACACCATGACATATAGTGAAACTGGCAAAACACAAAGATAAAGAGAGAATTCTGGAAGCAGCTAGGGACAAATGGGCCTTAACCTACAAGGGCAGACACATAAGGGTAGTTGCAGACTTGTCCAGTGAAACTTGGCAGGCCGGAAGGGAGTGGCAGAAAATATTCAATGTGCTGAATAAGAAAAATATGCAATCAAGAATCCTTTATCCAGCAAGGCTGTCATTCAAAGTAGAAGAGATAAAGGCTTTCCCGGATAAAAACTAAAGGATTTCATGACCACCAAACCAGCCCTGTAGGAGATCCTAAGGGGAATTCTGTGAGTGGAAAGGAGCAAAGACTACAAAGGACCAGAGACATCACCACAAACATGAAACCTACAGAAAATACAACAGCGCTACCTCCATATCTTTCAATAATCACTGTGAGGGGCGCCTGGGTGGCTCAGTCGGTTAAACAGCCGACTTCGGCTCAGGTCATGATCTCACGGTCCGTGAGTTCGAGCCCCGCATTGGGCTCTGTGCTGACAGCTCAGAGCCTGGAGCCTGTTTCGGATTCTGTGTCTCCCTCTCTCTCTCTGCCCCTCCCCTGTTCATGCTCTGTCTCTCTCTGTCTCAAAAATAAATAAACGTTAAAAAAAAAAATTAAAAAAAAAAAATAATCACTGTGAATATAAATGGACTAAATGCCCCAATCAAAAGACACAGGATATCAGAATGGATAAGAAAATGAGATCCATTTATGTGCTGCCTACAAGAGACTCATTTTAGGCATGAGGATACCTGAAGATTGAAAATGAGGATGGAGAACCATCTAAGAGCCACCCAGGAGCCCCAAACAAACTAGATTTTAAAACAGACTGTAACAAGAGATGAAAAAGGGCACTCTATCATAATTAAGGGTCTATCCATCAAGAAGAGCTGACATTTGTAAATGTTTATGCCCCCACTATGAAAGCACCCAAATATATAATTATCACAAACATAAATAAATGTAGGAACAAGGAAACAATGGCTCTGAAGGACACATTGGACCAGATGGACTTAACAGATATATTCAGAACATTTGATTCAGAACACACTCTTCTCAAGTACACATGATACATTCTCCAAAACAGATCACATATTGGGTCACAAAACAGTTCTCAACAGGTACAGAAAGACTGAGATCATACCATGCATATTTTCAGGTCACACTATGAAACTTGAAATCAACCACAAGAAAAAATTTGTAAAGCCCCCAAAAACACAGAGGTTAAAAAACTAAAGAATGAATGGGTTAACAAGCAAATTAAAGAAGAATTTTAAAAATACATGGAAGCCAATGAAAATGAAACACAACAGTCCAAACACTTTGGGATGTAGAAAAGCACTTCTTAAGAGGAAAATACATTGCAATTCAGGCCTATCTTAAGAAGCAAGAAAGGTCCCAAATACACAACCTAACCTTACACGTAAAGGAGCTAGAAAAGGAACAAAAATAGAGCCTAAAGCCGGCAAAAGAAGGGAAATAATAAAGATTAGAGCAGAAATAAACAATACAGAATCCAACAAAAACAAAAACCCCCCAGCAGAATCAATGAAACTAAAAGCTGACTTTTTGAGAGAATAAACAAAATTGATAAACCACTAGCCAGACTTATCAAAAAGAGAAGAGAAGACCCAAATAGATAACATCATGAATGTAAGAGGAGAAGTCACAACCAATACCACAGAAATACAATTATAAGAGAATACTATGAAAAATTCTATGCCAAAAAACTGAACAATCTGGAAGAAATGGCAACACTCACACACTACCAAAACGCAAATGGGAAGAAACAGAAAATTTGAACAGGCCCATAGCCAGAAAAGAAATTGAATCAGTTATCAAAAATCTCCCAAAAAGTAAGAGTCCTGGGCCAGATGCTTCCCAGGGGAATTCTACCAGACATTTAAAGCAGAGTTAATACTTATTCTTCTCAAACTGTTCTAAAAATACAAATGGAAGTAAAGCTTCCAAACTCATTCTAAGAAGCCAGCATTACCTTGATTCCAAAACCGGACAAAGACCCTAATAAAAAGGAGAATTACACGCCAACATCCCTGAGGAACATGTATGCAAAAATTCTCAAGGAGAACCTGGGTGGCTCAGTCAGTTAAGCGTCCAAGTTCAGCTCAGGTCATATCTCGTGGTTCATGGGTTTGAGTTCTTCATTGGGCTCTGTGCTGACAGCTCAGAGCCTGGAGCCTGCTTCTGATTCTATGTCACCCTCTCACTCTGCCCCTCCCCCACTCAGGCTGTGTCTGTGTCTCTCTCTCTCTCTCTCTCTCTCTCTCTCTCTCTCAAAAATAAACATTTAAAAATGTTTTTAAAAAATTCCCAACAAGCTACTAGTAAATCGAATTCAACAGTAAATTAAAAGAATTATTTACTATGATCAAATGGGATTTATTCCTGGGCTGCAGGGCTGGTTCAATATTTACAAATCCAAAAACGTGCACATTAATAAAGGATAAGAACCGTATGATCCTCTCAACAGATGCAGAAAAAGCATTTGACAAAATACAGCATCCTTTCTTGACAAAAACCCTCAAGAACGTAGGGATACAAGGACCATACTTAACATCATAAAAGCCATATGTGAAAGGCCCACAGCTAATTATCATCCTCAATGGCAACAACAGAGTGCTTTCCCCCTGAGATGAGGAACACAACAGGGATGTCCACTGTCACCACTGTTGTTTAGCATAGTGTTGGAAGTCTAGCCTCAGCAGACAACAAAGTGAAATACAAGGCATACAAATTGGAAAGGAAGAAGTCAAACTTTCACTCTTCCAAGATGACACAATACTTAGTCTACATGGAAAATCCAAAAGACTCCACCAAAAAAACTGCTAGAGCTGATCCATGAATTCAGCAAAGTCGCAGGATGTTAAATCAAAGTACAGAAATCGGGTGCATTTCTATACACCCATAATGAAGAGAAAGATTATATTAGGTAATTGATCCCACTTACAATTGCACCAAAAAACGTAAAATACCTAGCAATAAACAATAGAAAGCTTATGAAAGAAATTGAAGACACAAAGAAATGGAAAAACATTCCATGCTCGTGGATTAGAACAAATATCGTTAAAATGTTGATACTATCCAAAGCCATCTACACATTCAATGCAATCCCTATCAAAATAACACCAGCATTCTTCTCAGAGCTAGAACAAACAATCCTAAAATTTGTATGGAACCACAAAAGACCCTGAATAGCCAAAGTAATCTTGAAAAAGAAAGCCAAAGCAGAAAGCATCACAAACCCAGACTTTAATTGGTATTACAAAGCTATAATCATAAGGACAGTTATGGTATCGGCACAAAAACAGACACATAGATCAATGGAATAGAGAACCCAGAAACAGACCCACAAATATGTGGCCAACTAATCTTTGACAAAGCAGGAAAGAATATTCAATGGAAAAAAAAGACAGTCTCTTTAGTAAATGGTGCTGGGAGAACTGGACAGCGACATGCAGAAGAATGAAAATGGACCACTTTCTTACACCATATACAAAAATAAATCCAAAATGGATGAAAGACCTAAATGTGAAACAGGAAATAATCAAAATCCTAGAAGAGAAAACAGGCAACAACCTCTTTGACCTCAGCTGCAGCAATTTCTTATTGACAGGTCTCCAGAGTCAAAGGAAACAAAAGCAAAAATGAATTACTGAGACGTCATCAAGATAAAAAGGTTTCTGCACAGCAAAGGAAACAATCAGCAAAATTAAAAGGCAACCAATGGAATGGGAGAAGATATTTGGAAATGATGTATCAGATAAAGGATTAGTATCCAAAATCTATGAAGAACTTACCAAACTCAACATCCAAAAAACCCACAAATGATCCAGTAAAGAAATGGGCAAAAGACAGGAATAGACGCTTTTCGAAAGAAGACATCCAGATGGCACACAGACATATGAAAAGATGCTCAACACTGCTCATTATCAGAGAAATACAAATTAAAACCACAATGAGATACCAACTGACACCTGTCAGAATGGCTAAAATTAACTCAGGAAACAAAAGATGTTGGCAAGATATGGAGAAAAGAGAACACTTTTGCACTGTTGGTGGGAATGTAAACTGGTGCAGTCACTCTGGAAAACATGGGGAGGTTCCTCAAAAAATTAAAAAATAGAACTACCCTATGACCCAGCAATTCCAGTACTAGGAATTTATCCAAATACAAAAATGCTGATTCAAAGGGGCACATGAACATCACTGTTTATAGCAGCACTATCAACAACAGCCAAATTATGGAAAAAGCCCAAATGTCCATCAACATATCTATGTATCTATGTATCTATCTATCTATATGTATATGGAATACTACTCGGTGATGAAAAAAATGAAATCTTGCCATTTGCAACAATGTGGATGGAACCATAGGATATTAGGCTAAGTGAAATAAGTTAGAGAAAGACAGATATCACATGATTTCACTCATAGGTAAACTGGAGAAACGAAAAGATGATTATAGGGGAAGGGAAGCAAAAATAAGATATAAACAGAGAGGGAGGCAAACCATAAGAGACTGTTAAATACAGAGAACTGAGGTTTAATCGGGGTGTGGGGGTGAGGGGTGGGGAAAATGGGTGATGGACATTAAGGAGGGCACTTGTTGGGATGAGCACTGGGTGTTATATGTAAGTCATCAATCACTGGATTCTACTACTGAAGCCAAGAGTACACTGTATTTTAACTAACTTGAGGGAAAAAAAAGCAAACAATTTTCATATTTCACAGCAGAGGTCCAGAAAACAAAAGCAACAATTCAAGTGAATTCAATCCAAAGTAATTTAGTAAAACTGTAAAACAAAAACAAAAACAAAACTAGTTCAGTTACCTATTTTACTTCATACCTTTTAAGTTTTGAACTATAGAAATGTATATATTATAAAGTGCTCTGGCAACATAATGTAAATTTTTCTGATCCTAGTTTTGAAAGTTAATATAACCATCACAACAATCCTTCCCCAAACCATTTTACAAAGCTTACAAACAAAATACTTATTTTCTCAAAATAATTCCTGAGAAAAATTAAAACACTAACATTTTCTTTTCAATCATAAATTACTTTTTCCCCAGCTGAGCCAGACAAACACCATCAAGGCTGAAATCACTTTATAACAAATTATGCATAAAAATATGAAATGACTTGAGAAGTACCTGAAGTAGAAGCAGCCATCTTCTTTGTCATTATCTTTTATTTTATTACAACTAAATGTTTCTGCCTAGAAAGGAAGTAGGAGAGAAGGAGGGGAGGGAGAAATCAGGATGAAACCTTTATATTTCCACTAAACGCAAATACAGATCACATCTGGATTTATAAATACATACACACACAGCTATACATAGGTATCTTTACAATGCATTAAAATTAAAACAAATTTTTTTTTACATTTATTTATTTTTGAGAGACAGAGCATGAGCAGGGGAAGGGCAGAGAGAAAGGGAAACAGAATCAGAAGCAGGCTCCAGGCTCCGAGCTGTCAGCACAGAGCCCGATGTGGGGCTTGAACTCACGAACCATGAAATCACAACCCGAGCCAAAGTCGGATGCTTAACCGACTGAGCCACCCAGGCGCCCCTACAATGCATTTAAGATTCAATAATGAGATTAGTCATGGGGACAACCATTAAAAAAAATTTTTTTTAATGTTTATTTTTGAGAGAGAAAGAGAGACAGAGTGTGAGCAGTGAAGGAGCATAGACAGAGGGAGACACAGAATCTGAAGCAGTCTCGAGCCTCTGAGCTGTCAGCACAGAGCCTGACTCAGGGCTTGAACCCATGAACCGTGAGATCATGACCTCAGCTGAAGTCGGACGCTTAACTGATTGAGCCACCCAGGCGCCCCTGTGACATACCATGTAAAAGGTACACAAAAGATCTCTGTGGGGGTGACATGGTAATAGCAGCTTGATGGGACTGACCGTATAAATTAAGGAAGCTAGTTAAAGCTCCATGTGGCTACTAAGCACTTGAAATATATCTGGATCAAACTGAAAGGTGGTGTAAGCATAAAATACACATGAAATTTCAAAGACTGGTAACATAAAAGAATGTAAAATCTCATTAATAAACTTTAAATACTGAGTACATGTTTAAGTGGTAACTTGATGTTAGGTTAAAACTACTTTAAAATTAATTTTACTTCTTTTTACTCTTTTAATGTATCCACTAGAAAAATATAATGTGTGACTTGTATTATATTTCTATCGGACTGTGCTGCTTAGACCCTCAACTATTCTCACCACTCTACCCTCCCTCCTGTATCCTGTAAGTATATCATCACATCTCTTTACTGTCTCATTTTATATATTATCTCTTAGTGGTATTTAACAGTGCCACTGTCCTTTAGAATTTTTTTAGATGTTTATTTAATTTTGAGAGAGAGAGAGAGAGAGACAGAGGGACAGAGAGAAGGAGAGGGAGGGAGGGAGACAGAGAGAGGGAGAGGGAGGAAGGTAGGGACGGATGGAGAGAGAGGGAGACAAAGAATCCAAAGCAGGCTCCAGGCTTCGAGCTGTCAGCACAGAGCCTGACTACAGGGCTCGAACTCACAAACTGCAAGATAATGACCTGAGCCGAAGTCGGCTGCTTAACTGACTGAGCCACCCTGGTGTCCCTGTCCTTTAGATAATTTTAAAGTGTAAAATATCTTAAAGTTCAAGGAATATCACAATGTAGGCTACTCTTTTTCAAAAGAATCAACACTTAATTTTGAAACATATTCTAATATACTCATATATACATACATATCTCAAGTGATGAAGTGGGTTAATGTGTAGTTCTTCAGTATATACAGACTGCATTCTTGCATTAAATTACATTTAAGTTAAATGTAAGAGTTAATTTTAACTTCTAAAAATGCTTCCCCAGAACTTACATTTGCTGGTGGTCGGTTCCCACTGTTAGACAGCTGCCACATTTTCATGGAAATACGTGCTGGATTAATATTTTTGATGATACTGTCATCTTCAGAAATAACAGTAATCATAAAATCTGTCATGGTGAATATTAAAAAATTATTTCCTAGTCCACTTAATGAATTAGGTTAAATAACCGTACGTCTTAAAGTGTACATTTTGTTTAAATGTTAATAATGAAATTCTGAAGAAAACAAAACCATTCTGTAATCAGCATTCCCCAATAATCTGTCTATAAAAATGTACTAATCATGACAGACAACTCTAATGCTAAATCTCTTCCAGAAATCTAACGCATACATCTTTACTATTATTAATCCTTTGCCTTATTTTCACAATCTGCCTTGCTAGAAGTTCTACCATGCAAGACCAAAAAGGTTAGACTGTGGATACTCAGCAACACAGAATTAGGCAACTGGTCATAAATCCATGTGCTTTACGTATTCTGAGAATTCAGTGTATATTTTACAGTTTTATTCACTTGGCACCCATATGATGGGTATAATTTTTTAAAGTTTTGTTTACTTAGAGGGAGGGAGGGAAGGAGGGAGAGAGAGAAAGTGCAAGTGTGCACAAGCATGTGAGTGGGGGAGGGGCAGAGGGGGGGGAGGGGGGGGGGGAGGGGGAGAGGGGGGGAGGGAGGGAGAATGAATGAATGAATGAATGAATGAATCCCAAGCAGGCTCCGCACCAGCAGCTTAGAGACTAACGTAGGGCTAGAACCCACAAACCGTGAGATCATAACCTGAGCTGAAACCAAGAGTAGGATGCTCAACCGACTGAGCCACCCAACCTGAGCTGAAACCAAGAGTAGGATGCTCAAGCGACTGAGCCACCCAGGCACCCCTGCTGGATATAGTTTTTTAATGACAGGAAATAGGTCTTACCTCTTGAAACAGACTTAAAATTATGAGTATAAAGGCTATGTATATATGTAACAATTATTAAAAATTATTAATTTTATAATCTGAACTTTTTGGTCTGCTTGTTTCTACTGCTTATAACTATGTATATGAATTCATCCCTTTAAGAAAACAAAGTCTTCAAGAAAATTACCCATATAAAGTAAATACCATTTCCTATTGAAAATAGGAAGACTACACTGCCAGACTACACTGAAATTATCTGCTTACTTAAGTGTTTTCTACAGTAGACAGAACTCATTGGCAATTGTTGTATTCATTATTGGAACCAAGAGCCCAATACAGTGTCTGGACATCGCATGTATTTAGGAAATGTTTTTTGTTCTGAAATAGTTTTAATAATAAATTCTGATGTTTTCACCCAAATTAAGTTAAACAATCCTGGTTCTATTTGGTTGAAGATGACATTAAAACCTATTTAATAGAACTGCCACAGTTCTTGCCATCCTTCTTTTGCAGAACTTCACAATCCAGTGAATGAGCAAACACAAACTCCATTACCACAGGCTCTCAGCTTATGTACAAACTTTCCGTTCATTCTTGACCATTAAGGGAATGTACAATAGAGATGAAAGAAGATATAGTTAAATCAAACATTTTCTTTGCCATTTAAAATGCTATGCAGGCTTGTTTTTCATCATGCTAGATATCTAGAATAAATAATTTATTCCACTAGTGTAAAAAGCAATTATCATTACAAATCTATTTGAAATTTGTGACTTACTCACCAGTGAAAATACCCCCTGCTAAAAAGGAAGCATCTTTGTCATATTTAATATTGAGACGAATAGGTTTTTCAGGGTCCGGAAGAATCATTAACTTAATTATAGGTCCTTCTATGTTACTTTTGTTATAAATGGCTCTAACCTGCATCACATGTTCTCCTCTAACAGGAGGGAGAAAAAGAGAGACAAAGAGTTCTAATTACATTATAGTTATAGCTTAAAAATTGAGACAACTTATACAAAGTTAAACTCATTTACAAAACCTCTCTACTCCTGTTCAGTTCCATCTACTACCTAACACTAAATAGAAGGCTAATTATTACTCTTAACTTCGGCAAGGAAAAAGAAAACTCAATTTTTATATGACTAATAACTATCAAACTTTTGGTTCTTACCTAGGGGCATAAACACTGAACACTCCCAAATTAGCCCTGCCCCTTTCATCTGTTTTATGCTGTTGGTTTGAAGGAGTAAGCTAAAAACAAAACAAAACAAAATGGTTAATTAGACAATTCTAGAGAACAAATTCTTTTCCCCTATTACAATGTTCTTTTCCTCCATTATTATTTTAACATTTGTATTTGCACACACTTCTACAATCTTTGATTTCCTAATCTGAACTAGTAGAAATAATGTAATATATAATTACTTAACCCAAAGGACAACTTCTCATCTTGATCAATTAAACTATAATTTAGTGTATTTCAGTTACTAAGTTGCAGAATTCAATGCTCACTGCTTCAACAGCAATGATATTTCAAGTGAAGGTTGGTTATACAAACACTGAAGGTACATTCCAAAATGGGGGCTGAGGAGGTGGGGTGGGGGAATGGCACAGGTGAAATAAACATAAATATACCACAAATATACATTTAAGTCAAGGCATCAAGATAACATGTCCATTGTTACTCATCTTTCTCTTCATGTTTACTCAGACGTGTTCCTTAGACCTCTGTTGCAACACTACCTTCTTAGTAACAACCAAGCTTTCACTTTCCAATGAATAAAAATCAATGGTACTCATCACTGGTTAAAAGAATCTCTCAGCCTTCTACAAATACTTCTGTGAAACTAGACTAATATTCTTATTTGTGGTAGATAATAATCAGTTTAACTCTCCTAAACGCAAACACTGACAACAAAAGTGAATTTGTAAACTGTTGTAGCAGAATATCAGACTCTTTCTTAAGCTCTGATGTCCATTTCTGCTTAATGGAACCTAAAAATTAGGTAATATGGTAGGTACATGCAAAAAAGCAATAGGCGAAAATGAGAAGGCACAATCAAAATGACAAAATAAAAGCCTTTATTTTACTTATCTCATTTACCCTTTGATCCATTTACCTCTCATCTTTCTCAAAGTATTTCTTCCATCTGGGTCCTAAATTCTTGTTGCTAAGCCCAAGAAGCATGTCTTCTACTTCCGGGTGTACAGCAGCAATACCAGTCTTTCTTAACAGAAAGACTGACCCTGACTATTTTACTATGAAAATAAGTCTATGTGGATCCCAAGCCATTCTTGGCATTTTAATCTCCCATATGACTTTTAAGATCAACGTGTCAGGTCCTAGAAATCTGTTATGAGTTTTTATTGAATTAATGGATTATTTTTAAGACAACTGAATATTTACATAATCTCAACTGTTTTTATCCAATAAAATGATAAAATGTTCATAGAAGGATACTTAAGCCTGGCTGAAGACAACCCCAGGAATTGTCTCTGTGCTGCCTGGTAACAACCTGACTGGGACAAATTAATTGACTTCATTAGGAGGGACTATGTCACAATACAACTTTGCAAGGGACAAGCAGCTTCTCCCATTTCCCCTCACAGGAGGGCTTCCAACTCTGTACCAGGCACCCCAAGTTCCCACTAGAACCCAAGAAGCTGGCAATCCCAGTGCTCGTGTAAACAGGTGGTACCTAATCTAGGACTTCTTGGTATTAAGCACTATGTTTGCCCCCAAACATTACAAGGCGATACTCATGCTTGCCCCATATCCTAGAATATAACTCAGTATAAGTCTAGCAGCTATGCACAGGCCCTGGTAGCACTCCATAAGGTATGGAGGACAGGTGGACTCACATGATGCTTTTTGATCACCTTTAGCTTAAGTTTCTCAAGTAATGCCTATTCCTTAACCCATATTGTAGGTGACTATATTTGCCTTTACTCACTTTCTCAGTGTCATCTATTCATTCTAATCTGAAATCCAAATACATACTAGTATTGAAAGAATCATAACTGTAGAATACTGTCCCTTATTACATTGCTTGCAAGATATGAAGTTTAGTTCCTCAAAATAATTATGAAAAATCTTTAAGGTGATTTAAACTAAGCAATAATCAAGGTTATGTAAGACTATATTTTTAAAAATATGACATCTAATAACATTATGACAACGAAACCCAAAATTTTAAGTAGACGAAAATTATGTAAGGATGTTTTAAAACTTACCTTTAAATTGTTAGCTTTCACAAGACTTATTTTGACCTGTGGTACAGGTGCTGGATTGTCCCACTGATCACAAAGTTGAACAATGAGAGGATTCTGTAATTCTCTTCCATTAATCACTGGAATGGACTAAAACAGGTATAAATATTTTCAAAAGCATTAAAGCATATGTGCCAAATGATATAATTACTACTTGTACACTTATTAAATGATCATTTAATTTATCTTGGTTCTAATCACAAATGGCTTCTTCATCTATTAAAATAGACTTCTGAAAGTGAATTATATTGTCACCAGTGATCATCATCTTATAGAAGTAATTAATAATAATAAAAGTCCAAAAAAAAAGCATTTGACATTATGGCTTTTAACACATCCCTAAAAGTTACATATTAGAATGACTTCAATGGGGGCATCTGGGTGGCTCATTCGGTTGAGCGTCTGACCATTGATTTTGGCTCAGGTCATGATCTCATGGTTCATGAGATCAAGCCCCATGCTGGGCTCTGTGCTGACAGTGTGGAGCCTGCTTGGGATTCTCTCTCTCCCTCTATATTTCCCTCCTGCAACTCGCACACAGTCTCTCTCCCTTTTCCTCCTTCTCAAAAATAAATAAGTAAGCATTTAAAAAAAAAGGAATTACTTAAAAGCTTATCTTAGGTTCTCAGATTTAGCATTGGCTGTCTATGGTTTAGCTCCTCTGTCAAGGACAAGCACTCAGGCACTTTACATGAAGCAGTAATACACAGCTTTCTACCACTCATTAAACAGGACTAGAAAAGAGAGGGAAACAAACAAGAGACTCTTAATGATAGAGAAAAGACATATATATGGGTTGACGGAGGAGGTGGGTGGAAGATGGGCTAGAGTGGTACTTAACGAAGACACTTATGATGAGCACTGGGTGTTGTATGTAAGTGAATTTTACTCCTGAAACCAGTATTGTACTGTATGTTAACTAAATAAAATTTAAATTAAAAAAAAAGAAAATGCATACAAACATACATACATAAATAGGACTAGTTGCTGATAATCTATACAAAAACGCTTGTTTTTTTCCTCCATGTAACGGCTGTGTAATTCTGGGAATTTCCTTGTTGACCTATTTGTACTGAACATATCAAAGGAAACACAGTGCCTAGCAAGAAACCTGATGAAGTTCCAATCTTATGTATCATATTTTAAAAGCTGAAAAAAATATTGGAGAGAACCGACTAGTGAAAAAGTAAAATTGATTTATCATCTCTTTCCTATTAATAATGTTCCCTCTGCTTCCTCCAAGCCCCACTTTACTAGAGGTAGTTGGTTACCAAATTAGGAGGTTGCTAAAAGTGGGGAAAATACTAATGTGTTTTGAATAGGACTTAATTTTTCTTAAAAAAATAACTTTAAGACTAGTTTAGTTAAAATGCTTAACGATCACAAATTTTACATGGCTATAGTTGACTATATTCCATCTGCCAAAGTTTATTAAAAGCCTGAATTTAAAAATCAATGACAGTTTCCAAATGCAAACATTATCATGGTACTTTATTCCTAAACACATTGTCCACCCATCACACAGTAATTACTTTTAAAGAATATTCTTTAATAAATGACTTGTAGCCTAAACTGTTAGTCACAGAGTTGTCTGAGAGAAAGTGTGTGTGGGGGGGGTTGGGTGGGAGGAGGAAGTATCCAAAATCAAATGTTCATAATTACAAACCTCTACCACTTTCTAATATTGGAATGTAACTTAATGTTTCAGGATTTCAGATTCCTCATTTATAAAATAAGAATGTTAAAAAGTGCATAATGTTAAGACTAAATGAAAGAACATATGTGTATATTAATGTAACATTTATACATTTTTTTCTATTTATCAGTTAGGTGTTAAATTAGTTCCCCTTTTCCACTTCAGATCCTATTAGGGGGAAGGTAGGGTCAAGATTTAATTAGGACCTAACAGATACATTCAGAACATTTCATCCTAAAACAGCAGAATACATATTCTTCGCTAGTGCATATGGAATATTTTCCAGAATAGATCACATCCTGGGTCACACAAATCAGTCCTCGATATAAAAAGATCAAGATCATACCATGCATATTTTCAGATCACAACGCTATGAAACTTGAAATCAACCAAAGGAAAAAATACACGGAGGTTAAAGAACATCTTACTAAAGAATGAACGGGTTAACCAGGAAATTGAAAAAGAGATTAAAAAAAAAAAAAATACATGGAAGCCAATGAAAACGAAAACACGACAGTCGAAACCCTGTGGGATACAGCAAAGGCAGTCCTAAGAGGAAAGTACATTGCTATTCAGGCCTATCTCGAGAATCAAGAATGGTCTCAAATACACAACCTAACCTCACGCCTAAAGGAGCTACAAAAGCAGCAGCAAATAAAGTCTAAAACAAGCAGAAAAAGGAAAATAATAAAGATAACAGCAGAAATAAATGATATAGAAACAAAAAAACCCAGTAGACAGATCAATGAAATTGAAGGCTAGTTCTTTGAAAGAAAAATTAAATTGATAAACCACTAGCCAGACGTATCAAAAAGACAGGACCCACAAAGATAAAAATCAGTAACGAAAGAGGAGAGATCACAACCAACACCACAGAAATACAAACAGTTGTTAATACTATGAAAAATTTTATGCCAACAAACTGGGCAATCTGGAAGAAATGGACACACACGACCAAAATTCAAATGGTAAGAAATAGAAAATTTGAACAGGTCCACAGCCAGCAAAGAAATTGAATCAGTTATCAAAAATCTCCCAACAAAAAGAGAGTCCTGGGCCAGATGGCTTCCCAGGGGAATCCTATCAGATGTTTAAAGCAGAGTTAATACCTATTCTTCTCAAACTGTTCCAGAAAATAGAAACGGAAGGAAAGCTTCCAAACTCATTCTACGAAGCCAGCATTACCTTGATTCCAAAAACAAAGACCCCAATAAAAAGGAAAGTTATAGGCCAATATCCCTGATGAACCTAGATGCAAAAATTCTCAACAAGATACTAGGCAAATCAAATTCAACAGTATGTTAAAAGATTTATTCATTGGGGTGCCTGGGTGGCTCAGTTGCTTAAGCATCCAACTTCGAATCGGGTCATGATCTCACAGTTCATGGGTTCGAGCCCTGCATCAGTCTCTGTGCTGACAGCTCAGAGCCTGGAGCCTGCTTGTGATTCTGTGTCTCCCTCTCTCGCTGCCCCTCTCCCACTTGTGCTCAGTCTCTCCCTCCCTCTCAAAAATAAACATTAAAAAAAAGAATTATTCATTATAGTCAAATAGGATTTATTCCTGGGCTGCAGGACTGGTTCAATATTCACAAATCCAACAACCTGATACACAACATTAATAAAATAAAGGATAAGAAACCTATGATCCTCTCAATAGATACAGAAAATGCATCTGACAGGAGTGCCTGGGTCGCTCGGTTGGTTAAGTGACTGACTTCGGCTCAGGTCATGATCTCGCAGTTTGTGAGTTTGAGCCCTGTGTCGGGCTCTGTGCTGACAGCTCAGAGCCTGGAGCCTCCTTCAGATTCTATGTCTCCCCCTCTCTCTACCCCTTCCCTGCTCACGCTCTGTGTCTGTCTCTTAATAATAAATAAACATTAAAAAAAAAAAAAAAAAAAGAAAATGCATCTGACAAAATACAGCACCCTTTCTTGATAAAAACCCTCAAGAAAGTGGGATAGACAGAACATATCTCAACATCACAAGGCCTTATATGAAAGGCCCACAGCTAACTATCATCCTTAATGGGGAAAAACTGAGCGCTTTCCCCCTAAGGTCAGGAACACAACAAGGAGGTCCACTGTCACCACTGTTGTTCAACATAGTACTGGAAGTCGTAGCCTCAGCAGTCAGACAACAAAATAAATAAAAGGCATACAAATTGGCAAGGAGGAAGTCAAACTTTCACTCTTCCAATATGACAAGATACTTACTCTACATGGAAAACCCTAAAAACTCCACCAAAAAAACTGCTAGAGCTCATACATGAATTTAGCAAAGTTGCAGGATATAAAATCAAAGAAATAGAAATTGGCTGCATTTCTATACACCAATAACGAATCAACAGAAAGAGATATCAGGAAATTGATCCCATTTGTAACTGCAGCAAAAACCATAAGATACCTAAGAATCAACCTAACCAAAGAGGTTGATTTGGATCTGTACAGTGAAAACTACAGAAAGCTTATGTAAGAAACTGAAGAAGACGCAAAGAAATGGGAAAACATTCCATGCTCAAGGATCAGAAGAACAAATATTGCTAAATGTCGATTGAAGTAATCTACACATTCAATGCAATCCCTATCAAAATAACACCAGCATTCTTCACAGAGCTAGATTCACAGAGCTATAATTCTAAAACTTATAGGGAACCAGAGAAAATCCCAAACAGCCAAAGTAATGTTGAAAAAGAAAACCAAAGATGGAGGCATCACAATTCCAGACTTCGAGCTGTATTACAAAGCTGTAATCATCAAGGCAGTATGGTACTGGCACAAAAACATATAGATCAATGGAACAGAATAGAGAACCCAGAAAGGAACCCACAAATATAAGGCTAACTAATCTTTGACAAAGCAGGAAAGAGTATCCAATGGAAAAAAGACAGTCTCTTTAGCAAATGGTGCTGGGAAAACTGGACAGCGACATGAAGAATGAAACTGGACCACTTTCTTACACCATATACAAAATAAATCCAAAATGGATGAATGACCTAAATATGAGACAGGAAATAATCAAAATCCTAGAGAAGAAAACAGGCAAAAACCTCTTTGACCTCGGCCAGAGCAGCTTCTTACTAGACACGTCACCAAAGGCAAGGGAAACCAAAGCAAAAATGGACTACTGGGACCTCCTCAAGATAAAAAGCTTCTGCACAGCAAAGGAAACAGTCAACAAAACTAAAAAGCAACTGATGGAATGGGAGAAGATATCTGTAAATGATGTACTGGATAAAGGGTTAGTATCTAAAATCTATAAAGAACTTACCCAACTCAACACCCCCAAAAACAAATAATCCAGTGAAAAAAATGGGCAAAAGACATGAATGGATACTTTTCCCAAGAAGACATCCAGATGGCACACAGACACATGAAAAGATGCTCAATCTCACTCATCATCACAGAACTACAAATCAAAACCACAATGAGATACCACCTCACACCTGTCAGAACGGCTAAAATAAACAACTCAGGAAACAACAGATGTTGGTGAGGATGTGGAGAAAGGGGGACAGTTTGGCCCTGTTAGCAGGAATGCAAACTGATCCAGCCTCTCTGGAAAACAGTACAAAGGTTCATCAAAAAATTAAAAATACAACTACCCTGTGACCCAGCAACTGCACTACTTGGTATTTATTCAAAGGATACAAAAATGCTGATTCTAAGGGGCACATGCACTCCAATGTTTATAGCAGCACTATCGACAATAGCCAAAGTTTGGAAAGAGCCCAAATGTCCATTGACTGATGAATGGATAAGATGATGTGGTATATATACACTATGGAATTATTACTTGGTGGTCAAAAAAAAATGAAATCTCGCCATTTGCAACAACATGGCTTAGGCTAAGAGAAATAAGTCAATCAAAGAAAGACAAATATCACATGATTTCACTCATGTGGAATTTAAGAAACAAAACAGATGAACACAGGGGAAGGGAAGGAAAAATAAGATAAAAAAAAAGAGAGGGAGGCAAACAATAAGAGACTCTTAAATACAGAGCACAAACTGAGGGCTGCTGGAGGGGAGGTGGGTGAGGGGACAGCTAAGCAGATGATGGGAATTAAGGAGGGCACTTGCTGGGATGAGCACTGGGTGTTATATGTATATAAGTGATGAATCACTGGATTCTACTCCTGAAATGAATTACTACACTGTATTGTTAACTAACTTGAGCTTAAATAAATTTTTTAAAAACAGAATTAGGAAATTTTAGGAATACCAGACATTCAGTGATTACTTTTACAGCCTTATCTACATATAACCATTTCTCTAACGTAATGAGAAATCAGTTTTTTTAAAGCTTCTGGATTTCTATGGTATCTGCAAATTAATCTTCTAAAAATCTTTTGAGTTAAACTGTCATTATTTTTGACATTCCCCAACACAAATCCATATAAAAAGATGAACATGTCAACATTTTTTCCACCTCAAAGGTAAACAATTATTTCATAATGTCATCAACCAACAAATCCTTTATTGACTTCATTAAACACAAAGTGTATTACTTATGTAGTATAAATGCTCCCAAATAAAAAAGCACTGGCTTTACAGTAAAACTCCTCAATCAACACATTACAGAAAAAAATTTTAGAGCTCACTGTCACCACTTGTTTATCTTATTCACAAACCAAAAAGAGCAATCTCAAACTAGACCACAGATAATGTATACTTTTCTTAGGTGATGTACTCCTTTAAAAGTAATAATTTCATCCATAACCATGGTGATAAGCTCATCTTCCTTTAGAAAAGTATGTAAGCGGTCATACCAACAGGTAGAGCCCTGCTAGACCAAAACTGAAAACAAAAATCCAAATATTTGAAAACCAGAATTCTAAACATTTAGTAAAAACTCAACAGATTTAACAGAAATTTGCAAGGTTTATACTTAAGATTTAACTATTTGTAAAGGAAGGCATGCCAATGTTTTCATGTGTATAATGACTTGATATCTGATGTGCTTTGTCAAACTCCAGAGAAAACATTTTAAGACGGTAGGACAGAACGATGAAACAAAATTGGGAAAAAAACAGTAACTGTTAAACCTGGGGATTCATTATGCTATTTTTACTTGTATGCATGTTCGAAAATTTCTGTAATAAAATTTCAAGGTGTGATTACACTCTTAAAAATTTTTTTTAATTTAAATTCTAGCAAAAATAACACTGTACATTTCTCAGTGTTCAAGTTATTTCCCTATTCTTTAACAAATGAGGACACAAGTGATGAATTAAATAACAAAGTATTTAGAATATTACTTTGTCCTTTTGTTATTGTTACCATTGCTATTTGCTGTTACTTCAACAGTAAAATATATCTACCCACTCACAACCTGAAAGTAATAAGCCATGTGATAGTAAATTCTTTCCTTCAATCAAGGCAGTTACTTACCTCCTTTAATTCTGGCCAGTCTATAAGGAGAAGTTTTGCTGGTGGTCCAGAAATTAGCTGCACTCGAATAAAGTCAGAAAATTCACGCCAAGTAAAACAAAGATCCTTATTTCCAGGAGGGCCTGGAATAAATTTGATGCCTTTTACACTTATACTTTGTGTATTTTCCTAGTGAGGAAAGGTACATTGAAAAGAGGGATGTAATGTTTAGTTTTCAAAAAAAAAAAAAAAAAGAAAAAGAAAATGTTGTCATTAACCCGCTATGCATACAGATATGTTTCCGCATATAACTAATGGCAAATAATTTGCACACATACCAATACTGGCATACTATCAAATTCACTTCCTTGAAAGGAGAAGCTGAATTTCTTTTTTGTGAGAGAGAGATCTAAAAGGTGCTATGTCTTTTTATCTCCTCTTTTCCTAATTAACCTCTTATTTCCACCATCTGCTTTTTATTCCCCAAACAGCAAAGTGTGTGCTTGCCCAATAGTGTGCTGCCCAAAAAGTGCGCTCTGCACTTGTTCTTTCCTGATGTTTGCAAAATTCTTTACCAATCTACGTGGCCTTTCGTTAGGTTTCTGCATACAAGATACCTTAATCAGAGGGGTGTTCCCTGACTACCCTATATAATGGTACTGTTTCCACTACCCCATTTTATTTTTCTTATCCCTCATTTCCTACCTACTGCATGCTCTTCCCATTGTAAGGTGATCTCCAAGAAGGTAGGGGCTTTGATTTGTTACTGCCCAATTTCAGGTTCACAGCATATTAATGGGAATCAATGAAACTAGTCTATAATTTCTGCTATGTGATGGAATGATATAAACTAATTCCACAGTGGCACGAGTACCCTAGTATTCATTTTAACAATGACCCTTAATTTTTTTTTTTAATTTTTTTTAATGTTTATTTTTGAGACAGAGAGAGACAGAGCATGAATGGGGGAGGGGCAGAGAGAGAGGGAGACACAGAATCAGAAGCAGGCTCCAGGCTCTGAGCCATCAGCCCAGAGCCTGATGCGGGGCTCGAACTCACGAACCATGAGATCGTGACCTGAGCTGAAGTCGGACGCTCAACCGACTGAGCCACCCAGGCGCCCCAACCGTTAACAATTTTATCTCAAATTTGTGATGAGCACAAATCTGTTCCATCAGATTGAAAAAAAATTTTTATGTTTATTTTTGAGAAAGAAAGAGAGAGGGGAAGGGGGAAGGGCAGAGAAAGGGAGGCACAGAATCCGAAGCAGGTTCCAGGCTCTGAGCTATCAGCACAGAGCTGATACAGCTCTGGAATTCACGGACTGTGAGATCATGACCTGAGCTGAAGTCGGACACTTAACCTACTGAGCCACCCAGGTGCCCCTAACTCCATCAGATGTTAATAATCAGCGTTAAAATTTCATGTTTGACATCCTCAACTGTTTGTAGAACATTTTCTGTACAAAGACACTGCAAATTAATTAAACTTAATTTCCACTCAAACCCCAATGACTTCAGAATTTTTCAATATCTGGAAAACAAATATTCATTAGTAAAACATACTGATAACTGAAAATATATAAAGTATAACCTAGAATTCCATATTTATTAGTGAATCATTAAAAGGCTTTTTGAAGACATGATTTCTTGTTTAAGTCCTGTTGGAAGTTATTCTGGTTTTACTTCCAATCTTGAAAAGGAAATTTGTATATGCATTTACAAACTGTAGATGAGTTCAAATAGAATTAAATATAAAATTCTGAAAGGTGCTATGGTCTAATGCTGAAATTATCAAAGGAATGTACCTCAGAATAGCAGTACATTTTATGCAAATGCAGAAATAATTTGAAGAATCAATAACATATTAAAACTACTTTTTATTTAGAAAAAAACACTATTAAAAAAATAGTTTTAAAACAGAAGCCTCTGATTTTTTCTCTGTAGAGACTGGGGGTAGACTCCTGATGCTTGAAAACAAGTCAAGATGGTATACCTCAGTTGTAAAATGACAACAGGAAGAAAGTAAGTCACCTTGGCTGAAGAATAATGAGCTATGGAGAAAGGTGGGAGATTATGCTGTGGTAGGATACTTTAGGATATTTTAGTCCATACTAAGCAGATGAAGTCTAAATTTACAGTATAAAATGCTGATAGATCTAACAGGTGGCATAAAATGAGAAAGGAAAATGGACAATGGATTTGGTCAGGTGAAACGGAAAAAAAAATGATGAGTGCCTTGCCTTAGAATGACAAAAAAGGATGTGGAAACAGTATATACAACTCTTCCAAGGAGTTACACCATGGAAAGAAGAGAAAGAGAGCAACAGATGGACGGGGATTAGAGCCCAAGGATGTTTTGATTGGGGGGGGGGGTTTATAATTTGTCTTTTAAGATGAGAGGTAAGACAGGGGTATCTTGGGTAGTTAAGTGTCCAACTCTTGATTTCTGCTCAGGCAATGATCTCACGGTTTGTGAGTTTGAGCCCTACATCAGGCTCTGCACTGACAGCACAGAGCCTGCTTGGGATTCTCTCTCTCCATCTCTCTGCCCCTCTCCCACTTTACGTACTCCCTCAAAATAAATAAATACACTTAAAAAAAAAAAGATGAGAAATATGACAGCATGTTTACGTGCTGATGGGAATCTAATAGGGAAAACTGAAGAGGCAGGAAGGCAGGTTATAATTTAGGAGAAATTATTGAATGAAGATGGGTGTCTATGCATAAAGTGATAGGAGGCACAGGTTGCTCATGCATACAGCAGAAACATAGTTATCTTCTGATTTCATATATACATAGGGTGGAGATAAATAATGCAAAAACTTGAAAGTCAAACACTAAACTTTATCTTTGTAAAGTAAACAAAACATCATTAAAAGTTCTTTGGCACTAAGACATAGTGAGTTGTGTCGTGAGAACTAGAATACCATCAACAGATTAGTGAGAATAAGAAACTCTAGTAAGGAAGGGCAACAAAGAGACTACTCCTATGATTACTTTGTCAGGTTAAAGACTGTAATGGAGACTCTAAAAGGAAGAAGACTTTTTAAAAAGCATTAAATGCCTTAACTGGATTCAGCTTTACTTGGGCCTTAGAATTCCTTTCTCACCTACTATGGCCTGGCAGGTTCCTTAAAGCCTGGACTCCCACATCTTTTTTTTCCCTGAGAGTTGTTTTTGATCTTTCCAAGCAGAATACATCATGTTTGCTTGTTTTAAACTGAAACGATTCCACTACAGTAATTTTTTTTCAAGCTAATCTCAAATAACTGCACAGCTGTAAATTTCCCCAATTTTTTCACTAGCATCCTGTTTAATGCAGGATGTAAGCACTAAAATTTTATTTATTTATGAAAAACTACCTTTACATACATATCAAAATATTTATGGATGACATTTCATGTATGACATACCAATGTATGGATGACATTATAACGTATGGAATTTGCTTCAAAATGATGGGGTGCCTGAGTGGCTCACTTGATTGGTTTCAGCTCAGGTCATGATCTCGCAGTTGGTAGGATAGAGCCCCACATTGGGCTCTGAGCAGAACCTACTTGGGATTCTCTTTCTCCCTCTTTCTCTATCCCTCCTCCACTTGTGCACGTGCTCCCTCTCAAAATAAACTTAAAAAAAAAAAAAAGACATGGCGAAGTGGAAAGTGGTGATTACTGAGGCTGAGTGATAGAAACATGGGGATTACCTCTGCTATTCTATTTTTTGCATATGTTTAAAGTTGATCATAACAAAACCTTCTTAATCCCTTTTGTGACTTTGCATTGTTAACACCAAAATCAAACCTCTTTTGGTTATTTTAGTTTTTCCCAAATGTTGTTAAATGTAAACCAATGGCATAAGCCAACTGCTATGAAAAGTAATCATACC
This sequence comes from Panthera uncia, assembly GCF_023721935.1. NCBI lineage: Eukaryota > Metazoa > Chordata > Mammalia > Carnivora > Felidae > Panthera > Panthera uncia. The sequence continues at coordinate 52,460,863 of NW_026057586.1, read as the reverse complement.
TGAAAAGTAGTTTTCAAATGGGAGCTGTCAAGTCCAACCCCAGCAATTCCCAACGCAGATAAAGAACTTGGTGAAAATGCTTGAATCTGATTTCCATACTGATCTGTAACTATTACAACTATATAAAAAAGGAAAGTTTAATTTTAACACTTAAAATTATGCTTAGGAAAACCACTGTAACTTTGTCCTCTTATGTATTTTTTTGTAAAAAATAATACTTGTTTCTTATATAATCGCTACCAAAAAAAAAAAAAAATCAACAATCTACTTAAGTATGCTTATATTTATTAAATATAACACTATTTTGATGTTAATCGTTAATCTTACTACAAAATTTGAAGAAAATAATTCAATATTATTCTAATTCAGGTAATATTCTAAATGTAAGAAAAATAAACGTGAATTCACTGATACGTTTACTTTGCACTTTTAATTTAATAGTTTTAATGTTAACTATTATTATTCTAACAAAAACCCAAGAAACTATTTTCCCAAGAAACTATTTTTGCCAAAATGATTTTAAAGTTATGTCAGCCTAGGCAAAGACAGTAAAAACACAGCAATCTTTTCTAACAATAGATTTTAAAACACCAAATGTATATAAAACCAAAGCTTTCCTTTCAGATCATGTATGCCAAAATGTGAATGTAGGTAAGCACATATTCTAAAAGTATTTTAAAGAAAAAATGCAGACCATACTAACCTATTTCTCCTTGAAGCTCTTGGCCCATTTGTACTGTTTTTCCTCCTTTTAACTCACATTTTAAATGTTTAGGCTCATCAGGAAGTGGCCTGAAATTAGTTAAGAAAAGGCTTTAGTTCTACCTTTGACTGTAGAAAAAACTTAAGTTTTAATATGCTAAAGAGTAAGCATATATATATCACTCACTTTCTAAATCTTAAATACAACACCCCTCCAAAAATACCTCAATTTATATAACATCACTATTAAACTAAATGGAAACAGAGAAAAGACAGCTTGCAAAATGTTAAATCATAGCATCCACGCTGGATTAAAAGGAAATTATGACTAGAGAACTGAGAAAGAAAAGGTGGGTCAGTAAAAATAACTCATCAAGAGATCAGGTGGCAGGTGGAGAGCAGTATATCTAAAAATTTTATCTCAACTATGGAGCCTGGAAATACTATGAAAACGGATGGAGGAATTCAAGTGAATAAGGTTACTGGAAGAGGTGAGCGAGAAACTGAGGCCAGGGTAAAAGATTTTTCTATATATATTTACATAAGTCTTCCCTTTTCTATCAGTAATACATAGTGGTCTGGTAGGACTCAGCTTTAATCACGAGCAATGAAAGAATTTTTCCTTCTGAGCAACACACTGATCACGCTGTATCTTTTATATTTTTTAATATCTGTCATTTCACAGGTGTTTTCACTGCTGCTTGCACTAGGAGGGCTTTCCTTTAATGACAGTTCTAGTTCTTACAGATACCAGAGGGTCATTAAGCACAGGGTATACTAAAGAATAAAATATTTAGGAATGGACTTAACCAAAGAGGTGAAAAGACTGATGAATTAATCACTATCTCCTGTGAAATTTTATTCCAAAGACAACCTACCTTATTTCACAGAAATTGCAATCTTTTCTACATTAAAAATAACTTTCACTGGTGTGCTTTGGAGACAAGTATTTTTGTTATCATATGCTGAATTTTGAAATACCTCAAAATATAATATGCCCACAAACCTTACTGTAAATGCACTTTCCAAAGACACATGATCATCTTGGAATGAAACCTGGCAATAGCGCATATCTTTCACAGATGTCGGTACTTGTACATCAGGAAGCAGACCCTGTAGCAAGTGTTCTTTGTTAATCTCAGGAGTCCAATTAACCTAAAAGAGAAATTTTAGACCTAAGAATAATATAAAGCTTAGCCTAATGTACTCCTAATGCCACTTATCTTACTGAAGAATCAAAGTTAAATTATAACCCATCTTTACCACCTCCAAAGAAAAAGAAAGTCCCTTTATGACCATAAATGACGGTGGTTCATACATATATTAGTGAGATTAAGAAGTTTCTCCCTCTTCTAAAGACTCCAACCAAAAAACTAGTACAAGTAATAAATTTAGTAAAGTGGCAGGATATACAATTAACACCCAGAAAACAGAAATGTTTCTATATGCTAAAAATGAAGTATAGAAAGAGAAATTAAAAAAAAAAAAAAAAAACCCTTTACAACTACACCAAAAAGAATAAAATACTTATGAATAAAGTTAACCAAAGAGGTGAAAGACCTGTACTCCAAAACCTACAAAATACTGATGAAAGAAACTAAAGATGACAAAAGCAAAGGGAAAGATATTCCATGCCCATGAACTGGAAGAATACTATTAAAATGTCCATATTATCCAAAACAATCTACATATTCAATGCACTCCCTATCAAAATACCAACAGTATTTTTCACAAAGGCAGAACACATAATACTAAAATTTGTATGGTACCACAGGAGACCCAGAATAGGCAAAGAAATCCTAGGAAAGAACAACAGAGCTGGAGGTATCATAGTACCAGATTTTAAGACATACTACAAAGCTGTAGTAATCAAAACAGTATGATACTGGCATAAAAATAAACACATAAATCAATGGAACAGAATAGAAAGCCAGAAACAAACCCACGATTATATAACCAATTAATCTAGGACAAAAGAGGAAAGAATATGCAAAGGGAAAAGCCAGTCTTTTCAATAAATGGTGCTGGGAAAATTGGACAGCTATGTGTAAAGGAATGAAACCAGACCAGTTTCTAACACAATACACAAAAACAGACTCAAAATGGATTAAAGACCCAAATGTGAGTCCAGAAACCATAAAAATCATAGAAGAGAACAAAGGCAGTAATTTCTCTGACACTGGCCATAGCAACATTTTTCTAGATAGGTCTCCTGAGACAAGAAAAACAAAAGCAAAAATAAACTACTGAGACCACATGAAAAGAAAAAGATTTTGCATAGTAAAGGAAACCATCAACAAACCTAAAAGACAATCTACTGAATAGGAGAAAATACTCGCAAATGACGTATCTAATAAAGGGTTAGTATCCAAAATATATAAAGAACTCCTACACCTGAATACCAAAAAAAAAAAAAAAAAGAGTTCGATTAAAATATGGGCATAAGACCTGAATACCTATTTCTCCAAAGAAGACATAAAGATGGCCAACAGACACATGAAAAGATACTCAACATTAGTAATCATCATGGAAATGCAAATCAAAACTACACTGATATCACTCTATACCTGTCAGAATGACTAAATAAAAAAACACAAGAAATAACAAGTGTTGCCAACCACGTGGAGAAAAAGGAACCCTCATGCACTGTTGGAAATATAAAGTGGTGCAGCCACTCTGGAAAACAGTATGAAGGTTCCTCAAAAAATTAAAAGTAGAAATACCATATGATCCAATAATTCCACTATTTGGGTGGAATACCCAAAGAAAACAAAAACTTTGGGTATTTACCCAAAGAAAACAAAACACTAGTTCAAAAAGATACATGTACCTTTATGTTTACTGCAACATTATTTACTATAGCCAAGATATAGAAGTAACCTAAGTGTCCATCAACAGACAAACGGATAAGGAAATGTGGTGTATATATACAGTGGAATATTATGCAGCTATAAAACACGTGGGATTGTGCCATATAAGACAAAATGGGTGGACCTGGAGGATATTATACAAAGTAAAATAAGTTGGACAAATGCCATATAATTCCACTCATAAGTAGAATCTAAAAAACAAACAGTAACAACCAAATGAATAAACAAAAAACAGAATCAGACATATAAATACAGAGAACAAACTGATGGTTGCCAGAGGGAAGGTGTGGGCAGGGGGGTGGGGAGTTCGGCAAAATGAGTCAAGGGGAGGGAGGTACAAGCTTCCAGCTATGGAATGAGTAAGTCATAGGAATAAAAGGTACAGCATAAAGAATACGGTCAATGATAGCGTAATAACTACATAACAGGACAGATGGTAGCTACAGTTGTGGTGAAGAGGCAAATTTGTCATCACTAGGTTGTGTGTAACCTAACTAAACTAACATAACATTGTATGTCAACTATACTCAAATTTTTAAATGCTTCCTCTTTGTCTTCACTGTTAATGTTACCATATCTTTCAATGGAATAAAATTTTTTCAGTCATTTCTTTCACGTTGTGCCATAGGATTACCACTGTGGTTACTATAGCTTAAAATAACATACACACTGGGGCGCCTGGGTGGCTCAGTGGGTTAAGCGTCCGACTTTGGCTCAGGTCGTGATCTCGCGGTCCGTGAGTTCAGGCCCTGCGTCAGGCTCTGTGCTGACTGCTCAGAGCCTGGAGCCTGTTTCGGATTCTGTGTCTCCCTCTCTCTCTGACCCTCCCCCATTCATGCTCTGTCTCTCTCTGTCTCAAAAATAAATAAACGTTAAAAAAAAAATTTTTTTTTTAAATAAAATAACATACACATCAAATCAAATGATCAATTCTGAGAGTAATATTCAAATTTTTGTTAAAAGAAACCTCTTAATGGGGGCTTTGAATGAGATCTGGGTTAACTCCTATTCACTAAGATGAGAAAACAAATCATCTACCATTCTGGCTACCTTTGAGTCTTAATCCATTCTTGGATGCTTTTAGCTCTTTCATTTTAAATCTCTTGCATTCCACATACTAATTTGTTACTTGATCCCTTTTTTAAGTTGAGCACCCTACTTCTATCCTACTTTTCAACTTCCAATCTTTTCTATGTAAGAATTCTTAGTTCAACTTTCTCTTTTAGCCTTCTATAGTTGTGATTCTTAAGGTTTCACAGTTTAAGCTGTTCTAATCTTCTTAGTCACACCTTTTTAATTTTAATCATCTTTTATACTGTATCATATATATAAAAATATATGTAAATATATATGTAAGTCTGTACAGACACCTTTTTTTTTTAATTTAAATAATGGAAAAAGCAGGAGTTATACTTTTCTTTTTTTTTTTTTTTTTTTTAAATTTTTTTTTTTCAACGTTTTTTATTTATTTTTGGGACAGAGAGAGACAGAGCATGAACGGGGGAGGGGCAGAGAGAGAGGGAGACACAGAATCGGAAACAGGCTCCAGGCTCCGAGCCATCAGCCCAGAGCCTGACGCGGGGCTCGAACTCACGGACCGCGAGATCGTGACCTGGCTGAAGTCGGACGCTTAACCGACTGCGCCACCCAGGCGCCCCAGGAGTTATACTTTTCAAAAAGGCTTTCTTCCTCCCACTCTAGCCGTGCTATCCTTTCAATAGATTCCCAGCTCAGGGCTAACTTTCCTCAATATTGGAGAACTCTCTAAAGACCACAGAAATCACTTTAAAAACTATACATATAATAAAATAACATTTGATTATCTTTTATTGCCAATAAAGAGGTGCATGTTTTAAAATCTTTGGAACCCAAGAAGTATTTAACTACTAAATTTGAGCCAAAAGGTGTCAAATGCTGGTCACATGCTTATTGAATGGCAAAAAGAAGGTTATATACAGGTAGAGGCTCTCAAGTCAATGTTTCTTCTTAATCTTGATAAGAAACCACAATGTGGGAACCTAACTATGAGAAAGCAAGGAACCAGTTCAGAAGCCAGGTTCCTGGCACCACTATTAAATCACTCAACTTTAAGTCTACTGATATAGATAAAACACAAGTAGCCTCCCCTTCCAAGAAGGATCAGGATTATTTCTCTATCAATTCTCTAGTCCTTCATTACGGAGGGAAAAAAGAAACTGGATGGGACAAGGGATATTTCAAGTAAGATTTCAAAGTAAAGGCAGCTGAACCCCTACTGAACAATTCTTTTAAAATGTCAGATCCCAAGGGGGCACCCTGAATGGCTCAGTCAGTTAAGCATCTAATTGTTGGTTTTGGCTCAGGTCATGATCTCACAGTCAGGCTCTGCACTGGAAGTGAAGCCTGCTTGAGATTCTCTTTCCCTCTCCTGCCACACGCCATACACAGGCTAAATATTAGATCCTATATCTGGAAACTCAAGATGACTGTAGGATGAAATAGTACAAAGAAATAATTACCTCCTATCCCACATAGTAACTCTCCACAAATTTAGTTAATTGGGACCCCTTATATAAGGGCCTGCAAATGTTGGCTTTCCAGAGAAAGGGGGAATTATTTGTCTCTAACTGCCTTAAAGAAAACTGGATTTTTAAAAATTATTTTCTCACACAAGATTTAAGGAGTTTTCTTTATGGATGACAAGCAAAAAAGTACAGTCAGTTCTATAACGTTTGGTTTGAAAATGCATATTTGTTTCAATGATATTAAAAAATTAGGGAACAGTTTGAGAATAAAGCAAATTTTATGTCTTATGTACAATTTCATCCATGAAAACAATAGATGAACCCAGAAAACTGTCCCCAGCTAAACCAATCCATGCAGAAATACACAAGTAACATAACTCAAACCTGCCAGCCACCTCAGGTGATTATGTATATTGAGCCACACATGTCCACACTTAGTGGAGTTTCCACAACTTCACAGTAACCCACAAGCTGCAACCCTTCTTGCACTCAGTTCTACAAAGTAAACTGACATATTATCTTAGTGTTTATGGACTTTTTAATCATTTAATGTGTTATTGTTACTAATGTTTTGGGACTACTTTATTAGTTTTTTTTTTTAATTTTTAAGGCTGTATTCTTTTTAATGTTTTTATTTAATGTTTATTTTGAGAGAGAGAGAGAGACAGTGGCACGTGAGCAGGGGAGGAGCAGAGAGAGAAAGAGAGAGAAAATCCCAAGCAGGCTCCATGCTATGAGCATGGAGCCTGACTCAGGGCTCGATCTCATGAACCATGACCTGAGGTGAAACCAAGAATCAGACGCTTAACCAACTGAGCCACCCAGGCACCCCTTCTATCTTTTTTTAATGGGTGACTGATAAAATTTGAGTACTGTGCCTCTAATTCCCATTTCCCCCATAAACCCTGTGATTTTTATTTGTTTTTACGCTTTTATCTGGCACAGTGATTTTAAGAAATGCATGTGTTTTGGGGTGTCTGGGTGGCTCAGTTGTTTGAGCGTCCGACTTTGGCTCAGGTCATGATCTCAAGGTTCATGGGTTCAAGTCCTACATTGGGCTCTGTGCTGACAGCTCTGAGCCTGGAGCCTGCTTTGGATTCTGCATCTCCCTCTCTCTCTGTCCCTCCCGAGCTTGTGCTGTTTTTCTCTCTCTCAAAAATAAACAAACATTAAAAATAAGTTTTAAAAAAATGCATGTGTTTCATTATAGCAGAACTGACTGTACCTTGAAAGGAGGAAGCACAGAATGCCCACTAGTCTTACAATCAATCATAAGAGGAGTGCTACAGGTATCTACTGTAGGTGACAACAATCTATTTTGATTTGGTTCTGTTAAATGAGATGTTAGGTTTCAACATACAGATTTACCCTAACAAGGTGCAAATGATAAATTTAAATTACAACAGATTGATGAGGACCATATGAAACTGCTGAGAATCTACAAAACTGTTTTCTAAGATCAGGCTTTTAGAGAGTGATATGCCAATTTCAAATGGTCAAATCAGGGCCCTGTAGTTAAAACAGTAACAGTAATGTTTCACTGTCTGCCTTTAACAGACCTTTGGTTTAGTGCCTTTAGAGCAGCTACAAATACTATACATTGCTTTGGTATGGTAATCTTAACCGTGACCGCAGCAATACAGTTGGTCAGGAAGTATACAACTAAAAGAGAATTCCAATCTTCGGCATTTTGCTAAGCGTCCAAATCATTTCTCTAAGTATGCATTTGTCACATATGAATCATTCATATGAATGTGCATAAAAAAGTTTTTAGTGTGGAATTTTTTTTTGTTTTTTTGTTTTGGAAAGAGAGAGAGAAAGACTGCACACACACATGGAAGAGGAGCAGAGAGAGGGGGAGAGAGATAATCACACACAAGCAGGCTCCGCACTGTTGGTATAGACCTGACATGGGGCTCAAACCCATGAACCATGAGATCCGAAATCAAGAATCATAAGCTTAACTGACTGAGCCACCCAGGTGTCCCTACCCTGAAATTTTAAATAATAGTACTATTTGTCTCTGATAAGCTTCTTAGAAGCTACCTGATAAAACTTCTTGTTCAGAGTCTTCCAATCATAAAATGAACAAAATTCTTGTGAATAACTATTTGGAGATACTTACTTTAATTTTATCTGCTAAAGCTGATGTTATATGGATTTCTCTTTCTCCTTCATCATACATTTGAAAAATAAGATTATGCATAACATCGCCTGCTATCCAATTAACCTCATCCTGATGTTTGATCTGGATTGCCTTTTGTCCTTCCACACTGAATATCTGTAATCTCGCAACATGGCTACTAGGAAGCAACTTAATAGTCTTCTCCACGGGTGCCACATCTTTACAACTCTAGGAAAAGAGCACAGAAAGATATACTGAATGACATCTGCACTTTTTGAAAACCTATTTTTGGGCTTCAGTGGTGAGTCTTCTACATTAAGAATTTGTCCAATATTATGGAAGATCATCTTATATACTGTTAATATCCATAAGTTTTGGCATTAAGATCACACTATACCATTAATAATTCCTATTTTATACCATCAAGTTATAAATAATGACAGTGGCCACATTCTTAAAGCCAAAAACTAGCATATTTGGATTTAAAAAGATTCGCTCTCCCTTATTTGTAATCACATGACAGATTTGGTGACTATCGTCTATTAATAAGAATAAAAATGTATGAAATTAGTAACTTCCCATAAAATCAGAAAATAGTTGCCATAAAATACACTATTTATATTGAAGCAATACATTGAATACACTGAAACTGAGTGAATAAGGTTGTTTATAGCTAAATGAGAACTCTAGATGCCATGAAGGCTAAGCTGGCACAAATTTTATTATGGGCACAACAATTTTCCACATATCAGTACAGATAAACTGGATTACACTAAACTGATTTTAAAGGCATGAAAAATTAAAACATTACATTCATTATTTCATAATTTAGGTCATAGTGCATTCCACAGGATATACAAAATTCAAAGTAAGCCTAAGCCTAAAATACTTTTTCAATCTTATTTAGCCCATTTCTCCTTCCTCATCCAGTTGTAGTCATTCCTATCAAAGCCCATTCAAATGAATGATGATATATATAAAATTCCTACCTTACACAATTATCAGGGAAATAACAAATACATCTTTACTATAAGCATATTGCATTTACTTGATTCAAACTCAAGAGTTACTGCCTTTGGACAACATTTTCTAATTGCATATCTGATCTAGATTCTTGGTCTTCTGCCTGCTGCTGTTCTACAGTATTTATGTAATTCCTAATGTTTGTTACTCTTTGCTCCCAAACCCAGATTCCTCCCAAACTCCAAGTCTCTTCTTCCTGATCTATTGCAAGATAGTATGCTCAAAAGCCTGCTGCCCACATTACTGAATTTAAAAAACTGCATAACAGTTATTTGAAGGTTATCAATATAATCAGTTTGTAAAGAAGAGGAATGAAGTAAGGAGCCATCTCATTCTAGTGAAAACAACACAGTCGTGTTTTGACCTTTTGTGACCCAAGATATGTTAACTGATGTATAATGAGTAGAAAGGCATCAGTTAATCAATTGGTTAGATTACTCATCATCTACAATACCAATAATGGAGAAATCACATTGAAATATTTAACTTAAGTATCTGTTGTCTCATTTTGCAACCTTAGGAGGTCAGTTGCTGGCCCTCTTCCAGGCTGGCTTCACCTTCAGCCATGATGTATATCCATCCAGTAACAAGTATCCTACTAGTACATTACCACAAAACTCTACTTGAAAATAGTAACCATGTATTTATTTTTAAAATTATACGTATGAATTATTTATATGTCCTTCACTGGTTGTTTACCAAACTTTCTAAGAAACAAGTGTTAACTATAAGAAACAAAAAAATAAAACTGACACATAAATACCACATTTTAATAGAAGAAAAAATTAATTTTAGGAATATGTAATCAATAGCCATAGATATTATAAAAGCTTTAATCAAAATTACTAATACAAAATGTTACTCACTATACCATTTCACATTGCCTTTTTCTTCACCTTAGCTAAAAGAACCACAAATACCTCATTTTTAAGTGTCAAATATTACTTAAAATATTATAAAGCTGTTAAAAATATTTGTATGAAAACAACATAATATCAATGAATAACAATAACAACTTACAGGTATTTCAATTTTTGCTTTCAGAGTCTGGTCTTTTTTAATGTTCTGCACTTGAATTGCAGATCCTGTTAAAATACTGGTTCCAGAACTGCTGCAGTCTACAACGTAGACTGGAAGGTTTGGAGCCCCGAAAAACTATTGAAAACATACAAAATAATTGTAAGACCCCAAATGTACCAAATTATTCAAGAACTATTATTTAAATTTTCAAATAATTTCAAATACAGCTACTATTTCTGGCTATAAACTGGAAAAAGTGAAACAGAATTCACTGATACTCTAGACAACTGCTGAATGAAAAGAGTAATTTTCTATAATTCTAACTAAAATTTATGTCTTCTGAAACACCAACTTCCTCAACCACTATTCTTTTTTTAAATTTTACCTATTTGGGTTTTCCTTTTCTTTTTGTGCCTTTTTTAAAATTTTAACTTATTTTCATTTGTCTACCCATCCCTAACCCTGAAAGATCATTCTACCCATAAATTAAATACTTCATCTAAACTGAGGGGAATGGACCAAGAAAGGATGGGTCCATTTGTAGACAAAACAAAAATGTTTTGTCTATAAAATTCTTTATGAAACTTGATACAGTTAACACCTTTACTGGCTTACAGATGCTGAAAGTATAGGCAATGAGATACCCACAAATTTCTCCATGGAATAATCATTAAAGGCCTAAATACAATTTAAGTCTCACTATAAAGTAGGTACAAGAGACAGTCAAGTCCACTGACTACCATAGGACTCAAAATAAAATCTACATATTCTTCTTACCCTACAGTAACTTACCTTACAATGAACAATCAATTTTGGTTGTGTTGTTATATTGTCTGATTCATCCAGAACTTCTACCTGAAATGGGAAAGCTGTTCCATTTTCTATAACTAAAATTTCAGAATCAGGTTTCACTTTCAATCGATGAGGGGGACCTACCAGAAAATTACATAATGAAATACAGATTCAAGTTTCTAATAGAGACTGAAATACTGAAACAACAACAACAGCTTGTAACATTTCAAGTTTTAAGATCTTAAAAATGACAAGAAAAAAATAAGCAATATCCATGTTTAACCATTTCTATCCCCAAAATGTATAGATTCTATGAATGATCAGAGTTGTCTCAAGTATGTATTTGAGGTCTAGACTTAGTTTTATGCAACAAGCTATAACACAGTAACTAATGCTAGAAATTACCTACAGGTGTAAAACCTTAAAGAGATCCTGGAAAAAAAATATTCAAGAAGAATTTTTAAAAAATACTTTTACTCACTTTAACTTTACACAATGATTAGTTTCTCAAAAACATATTAAGAAAAAAACACATTTTAGGTTAACAGTATTCAAAGGATTAGTTTATGTAATGATATAACCAGATAATTTACTTGTTTGTCCACTACTTTGATGTTACAAGCAAGCTACAAGTTTCCTCTTAGATCAAAGAGGGTTGTTCACACTACTGTACCAAGATGATTTGATGTGCTCCATAAACATTGATGCTTTTAAATACAATTTATGATAAATGCTGATAACAAAAATTCACAAAGAACAGTTACGAAAAACACTAATGTTAGCAACATTTACTTTTTACTATATGCCATGCAGTGTGTTAAGTTTTAAGCACTATTCTCATAATCTTCACAATAATCTTAATGAAAAGGGCAATATATTATCCTCATTTTATAAATGAGAAAACTGGAATCCAGAGAGATGAAGTATCTTGTCCAGGTCACATGACTAGTAAGCAGCAGACTCAGGTTTATGTTCTAAGTAATTTGAAACTTCTTGACTATTATCATCATACCATGCTACTTTTTACTTCACAATTTTCATTGTCAAATTAAAAAATAATGCCATACCATCTGGTTACTAAGGATTTCACTACTCAAATCTATACTTTTTAGCTAACCTCTAAAATAAAAACACTGCAAGTGTTTATTAGCGTTTAATATTTTTTTAAAAAGTGTGTGTGCGTGCATGTAATCTCTACACTGAACACAGTGCTCAAACTTACAACCTTGATCAAGAGCCATATGCTCTTCCAAATGAGCCAGGCAGGTACTCCAACAATTTTATTCTTATACTTCTACCAATGTGCTAATTTAAACATCTTCATCAATTTATGCTTGAGGGAAGCATCAAACTATTTGAATTTGTACAAGGATGTAGCTAACATGTTTCTTTTCACATCCAAAAATGGTACAAAGTGGGGCACCTGGGTGGCTCAGTGGGTTGAACATCCAACTTCAGCTCAGGTCATGGCCTCGTAGTTTGTGAGTTCATGCCCCGTGTCAGGCTCTTTGCTAACAAACAGCTCAGAGCCTGGAGCCTGCTTCAGATTCTGTGTCTTCCTCTCTCTCTCTCCCCCTCCCCTGCTCATGCTCTGCCTCTCATTGTCTCTCAAAAATAAATATATGTTAAAAAAATTTTTTTCAAATAAATGGTACAGAGTCATGTGAACAAAGATATGACAAAACTATTATTAATAACACAGAGCTAAAACTGACATACCAATCACTATTGTAGGTATTTTACAAGCACATCTCACTTTGCACAGTACTGTTAGTGAGAACTCATATATATTGGAACTGTGTCCTCCATTCAGTTACCAAAAAATCTTGCAAAGTGAGGGTTGCCTATATTAACTCATTTAATCCTCATAACAACCATGAGAGAGTAGATGTCTCATTTTATACTTGAGGAAACTGTGGTATAAGACAACTTTACATAACTCATAAATTACAGAGCTTAGATTCAAACCCAGAAGGGCTAATACCAGAATGTATTATCTTGAACCTAGGACAGACTGCCTCTCAAATTAGCCAGCATTTCCTACCCTGTTACTTTAAGGTAACTTCATTATCAAGTTGCTAAATCATTATCAAATTAACAACATAAATTCATGAAAAACTTTTCTTTTTAAAAAAATGAAACATTTACAGTTATATCAGAAAAGATAAAGACAGGTCCGGCTCTAATATAAGCCTAATTAGTATATTTCTAAGAGTGGTTCCCTAATACATTTTCAATATTCCCTTTCTCCCAACTACTTCAGAGCTTTAATAATGTCTTCCTAAAGGTTTTCCTTTTTTGTTCTATTAGTCATTTCTGTCAGTGATTTGTTTCACATTCAAATGTATTTTCAAGACTTATACCATAACCAAACGAAAAACCATCTCATCATTGTATTTTATAATAGGAATATTATTTTAAAGGTGATTATTAGGAGTATTTCTTAAAACATTACCTGGTAGTAATCTAATTTTTAAAATCTGTGTGTCTTCTTTTAAACCCGGCAGAATAACCTTCAAATTAAAATTCTGTTGAAAAAAATTACTTTAATTAAATCCAAGTCCTAAATAGCTCAGTAGTTTATCATCTCAATTCTGACTTTTGCTTTTCATTTCCATAACATTACAGAAATCTATTCAGTAAATTTATACTAAAATTATCATTTATGTATGTAAGAAATAAAGGTCAAAAAAATTAACTTCTATTACTCCCTTAGAGATACCAGCTTCTTCTAATTCAAAAGGAATAACCTTTGAATAATCAGAATCAAGATGGGGATTACAAAAAATACAGAAAATAGTGAAGTGTAAAATACCAAAAATCTAGAAATCTCTAAATGCAATGTAGTACTCTAGATTAGATCCTGGATTGAAACACTAGTTATTAGTAAAAACATAACAAAACAAAACAAAAAAACTGGTAAAATGTGAATAAAGTTCACAGTTTTGTTACTAGTATTGTAGCAATGTTAATTTCTTAGAATGGATAAATGCTGACTATGTAAGACTAATAAAGGAAACTGGGTAAAGAGCATATGCAAACTCTCTATACTGTATTTCCAACTCTTCTGTAAATATAAAGTTATTTCAAAAAAGATTATAAAAACCTAGAAATCATTTTAGTTTTTTTAGTAAGCTTATCTTACTAAAGTCAAATTTCCCTGATTTTCAAATTCTTCTTCCAGAAAACTCTGAATTCCAAAAGATGTACAGAACTTGACCTTTAATTTGACTAAACAATACAGTATAGCATACAGTATTTAAAGACATTCACATGCTCTATTTTAAACACCATTTTGACAGAAAAATTTTAAATACATATTGTAAGTTAATGATGCAGTGAAAAAAGGCTATGTATTACTTGTTATTAGCCATAGTAATCCCTTTCGTCATGTAAATCTACTAGCTGCTTTATATACCTGACTGAAAAATTACCTTATTGGAATTTGTATTTTTTACTTTCCTAACCTTATCCCTCCTCAACCACTTTCCTTTAATCCAAATACCAAACCCAATACGTTCATAAATGTGAGCTAAAGTTTCTCATACTTTCGTGTTCTAAAAAGTTGAAGAGAAAAAAGAAACATAGTACTGGGTCACTGTTGAAAAAATGACTTTGAATATTAGAAGACTGGAATGAATATGAAGACAGCGAAAAATATCTAATTTACTGTTAAACAAAGGCAAACATGCTAGTTTTCCTTAGAGATGTAAAAGTTCAGTGAAATATTCCTAATTCTTAGGAACACCATATTGTCATCCTGTCACAAATACATGTTATCCAATTTGAAATTTTCCATTTCATTTCTATGACAAAAGAAATAAACATGTATTATAATATTTCAGTACAATGCTTACCTTGCCTTGACAAGAGTTTACAGGGCCCCTAGCTGTAACACCTCGAATTACACAATTTGGTCCTTTGGTTATTTCTTCATAATGCAAAGATAAACCACTGGAAAAAATAAATTTTTTTTAACTTCCCCTCCATAACTCACCAAAGAAGCTACAAATGTGTTACTTGCTCATGTGCCATTCTCATGTCTAATTCACTTTTCTAATAAAATATTATTTTAAAAAATGGAATAACTCAACCAAAGAAAATTCCCAAAAACTTCTTTTATAAAGAAAAATGATCCGGGGCGCCTGGGTGGCTCAGTTATGCGTCTGACTTCAGCTCAGGTCATGATTTCGCAGTTTGAGCTCAAGGCTCACATCAGGGGGTGCTGACAGCTCAGAGCCTGGAGACTCCTTCAGATTCTGTGTCTCCCTCTCTCTGCCCCTCGCCTGCACGCGCTCTTTCTCAAAAATAAACATAAAATAAATGATCCATAAGTGATAGCACTGGGCCATACCCTATAAATGATAAATTATAAAATGTAAAACATCATTTATTGAATAAGATACAAAGCAGGAAATCAACAAATGCTAGACCAGGTCTAAGAAAAGGAAATATACAAATAGGCCACGTGTCCCTATTAGGGACATCTTCAGACTTTGCCATGTATTTTCTTCAAATCTTTCACCCAGTGAGATGTTAGAAAATTTGTGGAATTATACACACACACACACACACACACGTATATATATTTTGAAGTTTATTTTGAGACAGAGAGAGCGCGCGTACGTGAGCACAAGAGTGAACAGGGGAGGGGCACAGAGAGAGGGAGAGAGAGAATCCCAAGCTGGTTCCATGCTGTCAGCACAGAGACCAATGCAGGGCTCAATCCCACAATCCTGGGATCATGACCTGAGCCGGCAGCAAGAGCCGGACACTCAATCAACTGAGCCACCGAGGTGCCCCATCTGGCACTTATTAAACTGAATAGCAATTTTAGATAAAGTCCAAATAATCAAGTATAGTCTTATGATGTAACTTTGTTAGAATATATACTGAGTTCCCTAAATCATCTTTGACCACATGTAGGTCCTTATGTTGTAAACATTTTACTCTTGTCAAGGGGTAAGGTGAAGGAAGAAAAGGAAAAGGCAGAAAAAAGCCTAAGTTTTCTGAAAAATGGAATTTAAATATTTACAGGTATTAGTGAATAAGTTATAAAAATTAAATAACATGCCTTGTTCAAAAAAAGCTGTAAAGTGACATGTAAGATAAAATAGACTCCTTAGGAGAAATGGATATTAAAGATACACATCTGCTTTCGCTATCTCTTAAATCTCTACTTTGAGAACAAAAGGATTTCTTTTATTAACTGTTAAAAGGCTAAGCATAGGAAGGAAATGAAAAAGAGACAAGCAATGGGTAGGAACCTGGACAGCCAAACCACTCCCCTCCAGGCAAGAGACTAAATATTTGAGAAAACTGCCTAGCCCAAGAAAAAGACCTGAAGATACTGACAACAGGATTTTCCCCCAATAAAGGATTACAGATATATCATCCTATAGTGGAGTTCATAGTCAACAGTTTCTCCCACATTCTGTTTCCTTATCTACACTTTAGTCATTCAGTTATAAGCAGAAAACCAAAGACTACCAGGTATCTGAAGAGATAAAAAACCAACAAACAAAAAGCAACTTGGAGAAAGATTTTCTGTGCATATAAACTTTAAAAAAACATCATTTATCAATGAAAAAACGTATTACATTTACAAAACAAGATCTACAAAAAAAATAAAAAAATTTCAGGGAACCAAGAAAACTCTTGGAAATTAAAAATAAAGCAGAAAGGAGGATTGCCTGAGTGGTTCTGTTAAGCGTCTGACTCTTGATTTTGGCTCAGATTATGATCTCGGTTCGTGGGTTCAAACTCCACATCGGGCTCTGTGCTGACAGCATGGAGCCTGCTTGGGATTCTCTTTCTCCTCTCTCTCTCAAAATAAATAAATCATCTTTTTTAAAAAAAAAAAAGCAGAAAGGAAAAATTCAATGGAAATGTGTAAAGTTGAAAAAAATCTGTCAGAAAGGAAAGCAGAAACACAAAAATAAGAAAAACAGAAAAATTGGGAAAATCAGAGAAGCAGTCCAGAATGTTCATTACCAAAACATAAGGTTACCAGAAAGAAAAAACAGCGATGATGGAAACCAGACAAAAGTACTTCAAATAACGTAGAGACCTATGCAAAGATGTATTACTGTAGAATTTTGCCATGTTGAGAATTAAAAGTAGATCCTATAAGCTTTCAGAAAAAATACACAGAAAACACAAAAATGAAAGTAAAACTAAGTTTAAATTTATCAACAGCAGAAGCTAAAAAGCAAAAATAGAGCAATGCCTTCATAATTTTTTAAATGTTTATTTTTGAGAGACAGAGAGAGAACACAAGCAGGGAAGAGGCAGAGAGAGAGAGGGAGACACAGAATCCAAAACAGGCTCCAGGCTCTGAGCTGTCAGCACAGAGCCCAATGCGGGGCTCAAACTCACAAACCGTGAGATCATGACCTGAGCTGAAGTCAGAAGCTTAACCAACTGAGCCACCCAGGCGCCCCAATGCTTTCATTAATTTTGAGGAAAATAGTGCCCAACTTTCAATACAATCAAGTAGAATAGAGACATTTTTGAGAAATAACTGTCTCTCACAGGTACTCCTTCATAGGAACCTAGTGAAGGATGTGTTTCAGCAAGAGAAGCTTCTAAAAAACTGGAGAGCCACGAAAAAGTAAATGCTAAGTAAAATAAGCCACTTAACAATCTCACAATTCAGGAATGTTTCCTCAAGGACCTTAAAGACAACTCTCTGCAGTGTACTCATCAAAAAAAAGGTAAAAATCCCTATCTCCCAGTTTTCTGAGCCTAACTTCCAGTCAGCTGACTCCAAATTGCAAATCCTACAGCCAGTGGTAAACTTAGTTATTTCATCTTTAAAACATGAATATATAAGTTATAGCCACTTATCCACATAAAGGAATAAGGTTTTCTTCAGTCTTTGCAATCTCTTTATCCAATTGCCTATGATAATTATGACATTTTGGTTTAATGTTCAGTCAATAATGAAACTGTTTTCTCTTCTACCTTTATGAAGAAGTTTTCTAGGTTGAGGGGTAGGTTTTGTTTTTAATTTTATTTCCTCAACACAGAGGACACAGGGAATTCCTAAGATGAAGGTGAAGGAAGATAACAGAATGTCAACTATAACAAGCATAAACACAATCAGTATAGACTTTAGCACATCACAAGCTCCAAGAGAGATGTCTCCAAAAATATGAAACTGATAGATTATCTATGCACTTAAAACATCTTAAGAGGATATGAGACAATTTGGCAGAGAGCTTAGGGTTTAATTTGTAATAAATTTAGCCAAGGAAAAAAGTAACAAAGTTGTACAATAAAGTGACTAGTATCTACATAACTGCAACACAGCAAGCACTAAATACCAATCAAGCCACAATATAAACTTTATTGAGGAATACAGGAATAGGAAGGAAGCTTATCTGTAACTGCAATGGCAACAAGAGGTTATCTTTATCTACAGCTGTAAATCAAGCAATAATGCCTACAACTGAAGAATGAAGAATAGCAATTCAAAATGTAGGTATGTGGCAGTAGTTACGAACAGATTCAAGTAAGAAAGTTGAAAATGGTTCTCTGAGAAGTGAGTTGTGGGTGGAATAGAGAGGGCAGAGAGAAAAGAAACTGCCCTTTTTTTTTTTTAATAATAAGCCTTAACATACTATTTGATTCTTTAAATTATATGAATTTTTTAAATTAATCTAATACTGAAAAAAAAAAAAAAAGAAACCCACTCAGAAAATGGTCTTGGTTGAAGATAAATTCACATTTTTTTTTAGTAAGGATTTTTTTTTTCCACTAAGTTGAAAACTCCAAATATAAATATGCATGCACATGTGACAGAGAGTTCTTATGTAAGAATACCCTTATAAGGATAGGATAGAATTATAATCAATAATAGGTACCAAATAATGCACTAATATTTTCTATTTGTGACTAGAAGGGATATACTTTTAAGTGTTTTATTTTTAAACAAACACATTTAAGTGTTCTTTTCCATTACCATTTAATATTCAACTGAATGCAGTATGTCAAAAGACAAGCATCAGTTTTTGCACCTTAAGAGAACATAAAGCTAAAAAACTCATTTTGAGTATTTTTTATAACCATATATTGTTTTTCAAGAACTTAACCATGTGAGCTTCTAGAAGGCAAATACTATGTCCTTATTCACTTCCATATGTCTAGCTACAAATGCCTACAACATAGCACATGCTCAGATGATTAAGAGTGAACGATTACAACACAAAGGGAAAAAAGTACAGAGACAAGAGAAGAAAACATACGTAAAAAGTGGGCTCAAAAAGACAAATTTGGCAGCTAATGCAAAAAAGAAACAATTAGTATTCATGCTCTTGAGAATGAACAAGACTTTCTCCCAAAGCACCTTAAAAAGAGAGAATGGAAAATAATGAACATCCTCAATCATAGTTAAGTTTCTGATTTCTTATTGTAAGCCAATCACAACACTAAAGAACTATTACATAGAGGGAAATTCTAAGGAAAGACTCAAATTTCCATGGAAACCATAAACTTTATGGCTATAGTTTAAAAAAAAAAAACCCAAAACTGTATTACCAGGTTAAAAACCTTCCAGAGTAAGCAATAACACTAAGTTTAAGTAGCAATAACTTTCTTTCATACTTGCAGAATAAAATGGAGTAAGACAGAGCTATCACTTTCACTTGAACAACTTTAACAATATTTTGTCAAAACTAAAGCAATTTATAATGACACTGTAGTCACAAAGCATAGCCTGGGAGTAAATAAATCCCCCAGATATTAAAAAATATACTATACACTCTAAATGATAAATCTAATGTTAAACACACACAAATAATTTAAGCTAAAAAAAAAAGACTAAATGCTTAGTAAATATGAAAAATCATATACAAAATGATCCTTCAAATTACCTTGCTTCAAAAACTGGCTGAATATCATTTCCTAGTTGACTAGTATGACCAAATTCATCCTGAAACTCCAGAGGGATATTGAATGGGACTCCAACACGAAAAGGAGGATCCATAAGACCAAATGAAAACTTCTCTGGTTTACCCTCTTCAAAAAAAAAAAAAAAAAAAAAAAGTAAACATGAGAAGCAAATTCATAGGTCAGAAACAGCCATATTTTATATACAGGATATTAAATTATGACAAAGATGGCATTTTAAATCTGTGAAAAACTTATATAAATTAAATCTAGTGTTTTTAAAAATTTATTTATTCATTTTGAGAGACACTGTTGGGGGGGGAGGAGACAGAGAGAGGGAGAGACAGAGACAGAGAGAGACAGAGAGAGAGAGACAGAGAGAGAGAGAGACAGAGACAGAGAGAGAGAGACAGAGAGAGAGAGACAGAGAGAGAGAGAGACAGAGAGAGAGAGAGAGAGAGAGAGAGAGAGAGAGAGAATATTCCAAGCAGGCTCTGTGCTGGAACTCACGAACCATGAGATCATGACCCAAACCGAAACCAAGAGTCAGAAGCTCAACTGACTGAGCCATCCAGGCTCCCCTACATAAATTATACCTATAAGCCTCATGGGAAGAGTCAGATCTTTATCTCACTATATATCAATTCTACGAAATTATTAGAATATAATGAAGAAAAACTTTATAACCTTATCATAGGAGAAACTAAGGCAAAACACAATATCCCTCCTCGTCAGTGGTTAACTGTAGTGCAGAGACAGATGATTCCACCTCTGACATAGTTTCAGAAGGTCAATAGTAGCCTAAAGCTATGTTACAATTCCTGTGTCATTCACCTCACTTCATCTCATCACACAGGCATTTTATCATCTCACATCAACACAAGAAGAATGAGTAAAGTAGTATAGGATTTTTTAAGAAAGAAAATAATTTCTATTACTGTATATTTTTATAAATGTTCTATTTCATTGTTACAACAATCTCTTACTATTATATAATCTCTTACTGCCCCTAAATTATAAATGATACTTTATTATAGGTAGGTATACATAGGAAAAAACAGTACATAATATGATTTGTTACTATTTGTAATTTCAAGGGATTCACTGGTGGTGGTATTGGAACATTTCTGCTGCACACAAGAGGGATTACTGTATTCAGGAGCTATGAAAGAATGTATTTAGCAAAATATATTTTATTAGTTATAATGAACAAAGTTAAAAGAGATGCTTTATATGAGAAAATATTTACAACATATCCAACAAAGGTTTAAAATCCCGAATACATAAAAACTTCCTATAAACCACCTGTTTTGTTTTTTTTTAAACGTTTATTTATTTGTGAGACAGAGACAGACAGAGCATGAACGGGGGAGGGTCAGAGAGAGGGAGACACAGAACCTGAAACAGGCTCCAGGCTCTGAGCTGTCAGCACAGAGCCTGATGCGGGGCTCGAACTCACGGGCCGCGAGATCATGACCTGAGCCGAAGTCAGCCGCTTAACCGACTGAGCCACCCAGGCGCCCCACCAGCTGTTCTTAAAGTGTGGTCTCTAGTCTAATGGTTTCAGCCATCCCTTGGGAAATTATTAGAAAGGCATATTCTAGGGTTCACTCAAACCTACTGAGTCAGAAATTCTGGGAGTGATGCCCCGCAGTCTGTGTCTTAATAAGTTCTCCAGGTAATTAAAATACAAAGCCAAAATTTGAGAACCACAGCTTTAAACTATTAAAATGGGCACAGCAAACAAACAGGCTTTCACAGATGACACAGCCCAAGAAAGGCAAGAAGAGGTGCACAACCTAATAATGAAACAATTTAACCACCAAGTAGGATAAATACAGAGGTCAGCCAGGAATCGGCACAGGAAAACTGGAACTTTCATAGTCTGCTGGTGAGGGTACCTTGGCACAACCTTTAGGAAGGACAATTTGACAGTAATGTATTTAAACATTAAGGCATATATGTATCAGTTTTGCAATTCTACTTTTTGGTGTCCACACTACAGAACTTCTAGCACATGTACACAAAGCAGCATAAATTTTTTCCCATATAGAAACATGGTTTGTAATAGCCAAAAAATAGGAAACAACCAAAATGTTCATCAATAGAAAACTACTTCAACTATAGCATGTTCATCTATGGAATGTGTTCCACAGCTCTTAAAACAATGTGGTAGATCTGTACGTACACAAAGGAACAATTTCCATGGTGGCCCTATTGATTAAAGAAGGTAAGGTGATCACAGGCACTTAAATCAGCTCTCTCCAAAAATCCCATAATAATGACACTACAGAGATTTTATTCAGAGATTTTTTTTTTTTTTACAGAGGTCTAAAACTACAAAAACAAAATATACAATAGCAATAGGATTTGAAACTGGAGACCATATGGGTTCTCCATATGTCTTAAGTGTAACTGACTTAACGGAAAGACCCAAGAACATCAAACCCTCAATTATCAACAAAGCAAGCAGAGAACCAATCTAATTCACACTACAGGATACCCAAAAGTCTCAGGGATGGTATGTTGGAATGAAACCGGAATGAAAAAGACCTGCTGAAGTCTGTTTAAAGAAAGAGTTCCCCAAATCCCTACTCCTCAATACACAAAACCAGTCAATTGTCTTCCTCATCCCCACCAACAGATGGCTAATTCTCTGAGGAAGATAAAAGAGTAGGGTTAAGAAGTAAGGGGCAAAGCACTATTAAATGTGTCACAGTCTGCTGAAAATAGCAAGTGAAAGATTAGATAGATGTGAGAACCCCAACAGTCTTCCCCAGCTTGCTCCCAAAATGCTGGCAGCCAGGTATTTACCCACCTACCAGGAGACTGGAAGGCTCTACTCTGGGGAATCTGAACAGTCAAAAAAAGAAAACCTAAAAATTCTCATCATCTCCCCCAAATGAACTAAAAGCTTTCAAATGTCCTGTCGTTAAGTGTAAGCAAATCACTAGTCATGTAAGAGAGCATCTATTCTAAAAGGGCAAACATTTAAAACAAAAACAAAACCATGGAGGAAAATGACTATGAATGAAGTTTAAATGTTTCAAAAAAGACCACCACTGTTATTGATACCCTCCAAGAATTACTGAATATATGAAGTAGGCAGACAATGCTTTGAATAGGGAACAGAGAATAAAAAATGACAGCATAAAGGAAAAATTCAATAGAAAGGGTAGAATATCGTGTTAAAGGAATTTCCCATAATATAGTAAAATAAAAAATGAAAAGTAGAAAAAAGAATATTAATACACCAGTCAAGAGGTCTACTGTCTTAATATTAGATAACGTGGAAAACAGAGTAGGAAATCAAAGTAATTCAAGAAAAATTCCTAGAATTTAAAACTTCAGAAACTAGAACAAAAAAAAGATTCTCCAAACAGCTGGGGGTCAGAGAAGAGGCAAGACTGGGGTTGGGGTGAGGGGCAGAGAGGCTCACAAGCAAAGGTCAGGAATCTGAATAGCTTTAGATGTTATCAGCAACAACAGAAAACAATGAGGACTTCAAAAATTTTAAAGAAATATCATTATGAATTTGCATGACACAGAGCTAGAGAGCATTATGCTAAGCCAAATAAATCAGAAGATGAATACCTTATGATTTCATTCATATGTGGAAATTAAGAAACAAAATAAACAAGCACAAGGGAAAAAAAGAGGCAAACCAAGAAACAGACTCTTAACTACAGAAAACAAACTGACGGTTACTAGAAGGAAAGGTGGTGGAGGATGGGTTAAATAGGTGATGGGGATTAAGGAGTACACTTGTCAAAATGAGTACTGAGTGTTGTACGGAAGTCTTGAATCACTCAACTGTGTACCTGGAACAATATTATGCTGTATAGTCACTGTATATTCAAACTGAAATTTACGTAAAAACCTTAAAAGAAATGATTATGAAGCAGAATTATAGAGCCATTTTATTTATTTTTTTGAGAGCGAGTGCAAGAGGGGGAGAGGCAGAGGGAGAGGAGATCTCAAGCAAGCTCCACGCCCAGCATGGAGCCCAATGCGGGGCTCAATCTCATGGTGGGGAGATCATGACCTGAGATGAAATTCTGAGTTGGACACTTAACTGACTAAGCCACCTAGGCACCCCTATAAAGTCATTTTGAGATAATGATTATACAACTGGCCAAACATCTTTTACTGAATTATTTATCTATTCCCCCTTCATTTAAAATGCCACCTTCAGCATAATATGTAGTTATATACTGGTATTTCACTTACCTTTAACAGAAAATTTAATTGCTTTTGATGGTAGCGGTCTTCCTGCATATGTGTCTGCATTACTTTCATTCAATACAACTTGTAATTTCAACGTATAATTCCCCAACTTTTGAATATTTTCTGGACAAATTAAGAAGAAATTAAAAATCAAGTCAACATAATACTGACATAATTTTTAACATTCAGAATAATAACTCACCCATTTTTTTAAACCAGTAAGGCCATTTTCCTCCATGTTGACTAATATGTGAAATGATTTCTTTATTTCCATTTGAAGCTTAATAAAAGAAAAAACAAAACATTTATACCTTGAGAAACTGAAAACAGAACATGAATATGAAATGTCACACTGGTATCAAATATCTTTGTTTGTTGTACATTTTAAAATTGTTTTAAAACTTCATCAAAAGATCTAAAGTTATCCTATGCAAGTGAACAGCATAATGAAAATTAGCTCATTAAATCACCTTTATTTCTTAAAAATATATCTGTAAATAAGATTGATACAAAAGAACAGAGATAATTTTTTGATATTAAAAATAATTTTCCTTAAGAGTTTTCAAGATTAAAATACTATATTTATACAGAATAATTGCTAAGACCTAGTGACCTATTGTTATGGGAAAGGAGTAAAAGCATATATATCAAACATACTAGCTTTTTTATAAGGAAAAGACAGAAATATAAATACATTCTTGCTCAGTATTATAGCACGAAACACAGGAAAGATAAGCCAAAAACTAATATAAAATCATTAAGTAAAGAGGGAAGAAAAAAGAGTACAGGGATGACATAACTTCTCTGAAGGTTTAATTCTGACTTTGAAATTATGTAAATGACTTAAAAATTCAAGAAATTGCATTAAAATACAGCAATTCATAAACAAAACCAAAATGTGTATTAAGTAGGTGACTTGACTACATTTTAAAAGTATATTTCGGGGCGCCTGGGTGGCTCAGTCGGTTAAGCGTCCGACTTCGGCTCAGGTCACGATCTCACGGTCCCTGAGTTCGAGCCCCACGTCGAGCTGTGTGCTGACAGCTCAGAGCCTAGAGCGTGCTTCAGATTCTGTGTCTCCCTCTCTCTCTCTGCTCCTCCCCCGCTCATGCTCTCTCTCTGTCTCAAAAATAAATAAACATTAAAAAAAAAAAAAAAGTATATTTCAAGTAACATTAGAATCATTTTTACTATTTATACAGAAAGAAAGATTTTAAGGACAGGGCTGCAAAATAGTCCAATTCATCAAGTCTTATTGTTAGTAATTATATTAGTATTATTATTTTGAAATGAAATACATTGTAGGATAAAGCAAATAACCATTAATGTTAAGGAATCTGGATTTTCAGCATTAAAGAAATGAAATAAAAGCATAAAGTCAAATTAGTTCAATAAAAACCCAAAATGTCAATGTGAATTCAGTTTTTCTTTTCAAAAAATGTTTGTGATTAGCATTTAAAAAGCTTAAAAGCAATTTCACCTGGGGGCAATGAGCAACCCTACCACTCAGATTGTGGCCTCTAAACACCATTCCCCACAGAAAGGAACCAGCAGTAATGGCTGAAACCACGTCTAGGGTAGAACATGTATAACAATATTCTAGGATATCTTGAGTCAGGAAGCAAGAAAACTCGCATCAAAGACAAAAAGGATCACATCAGGGGCGCCTGGGTGGCGCAGTCGGTTAAGCGTCCGACTTCAGCCAGGTCACGATCTCGCGGTCCGTGAGTTCGAGCCCCGCGTCAGGCTCTGGGCTGATGGCTCGGAGCCTGGAGCCTGTTTCCGATTCTGTGTCTCCCTCTCTCTCTGCCCCTCCCCCGTTCATGCTCTGTCTCTCTCTGTCCCAAAAATAAATAAATAAAATGTTGAAAAAAAAAAATTTAAAAAAAAAAATAAAAAAAAAAAAAGGATCACATCAAGGAGACAGAAGAGACAATATGAAGGCACATCAAAATGAATGAAGCATGTTAAATATATAAAACCCCACATACTCACAAAAACACTACCAAAAAACAGAAACTGCTCACCAGGCATTATTGTACAGCAACAATGCTTAACTGGTAATTTGCAATTAAAGAAAAAGAATTATACTTTTTACTGCCTTTCCTATAAAAGCTGCATTTCAGGTAAACCAATGAACCTAACTGATAAAATTCTTCACAGATGAAGTCTGGATAACAAATTAGGAAGGAACGAAAGAATCAGAAAAGAATTACCTGTAATAACTAATTCACCAAATAATTCAGGCAAAATCAACAATGGATGAAACTATTACATAATGGTTGAAAGAGAACTTTATAATTAACCAAGTGAATTTAATGATCCATTAGCAGCACTTAACGTGGAACAATCATTAATCATATGCCTCTTAACATATAATACCATAAGAAACTCAGATTAGGTATAAAGTACTGATTCTTACTTTACAAAACAGAAATATTAGGAACCCAAATGTATTCAATCTTTTAGGCTTACCTTTCAGTTTTCTGGCAATTGAACAAATAGGAAAAGTAGTTAAATGACATCCCAAAGGAACAAACAGAATCTGTGAAATCCACTACACTACAAGTGATTGAGTTCTGTCAGCAAATTACTGGCATGAAGAAAAAAAGGAGGGAGCTCTACTTTGAAAAAAAAGAAACTGAAGACATATAATAACTAAATGTAATACATGTGTCTGATACCAAAACCACCACAAAAGTCTATCATTTTAGAAAATCAGAGAAATTTAAGTTGGATGGTTATAAGATGACCAAAAGGAATTACTGTGGTAATTGAAATTACACATTTTGAGAGATGCATGTACTTGAGATTCACCACACACACACACACACACACACACACACACACACACAAAACAAGTACAACCAAATACTTCCTATTGACTTAGGTTAACCAATATATCTTGGAGCCCATTACATAATTTAAAAAATGTTGCAACTGTAAATTTATAATGAATATTAGACAGTAAGCCATTAGAGTTCTCTAAAAAAGACCAAGCAACTTTCTGATATCTTTTTTACTTACTCAACAGAAACTTAATAACTACCTCTTGTACCCTAGGCACTAGAAAAAAGTGAAAAAAAAAACAACAATATGCTTGCATTCATGGAATTTCCATCTTGTAGATCAAGGAGTCTGCAAACTACTTTATTGCCCATGGCTGCTTTCATTCTAGAATAGCAGTTAGGTAGCTGTGACAAAGAATTTAGGGTCCTCAAAGCCAAAATATGTACTATTTGATCCATTACAAATAATTTGCCACCTCTGTTCTAGACAGCAAAGGCACATTTAAGAAATAACAAAACACCAAGTTATACAAATAAATCTAAGTATATTAGAAAACTAGAAAAACAGAAAAAAGTCTAAGAAAGTGGCAGTCTGAAACCTGAGAAATAGTTTTATCAAAGATATGCTGTTTAGGGATGCCTAGGTGGTACAGTGAGTTAAGCGTCCAACTCTTGATTTAAACTCACATCATGATCCAATGGTTTGTGAGACTGAGCCCTGTCCTGGGTTCTGCACTGTCTGCTTGGGATTCTTTCTCTCCCTCTCGCTCTCTGTCCCTCCCCTGCTCTTGCTCTCTCTCAACATAAATAAACATTTATAAATAAATAATTAATTAATTAAGAAAGAAAAGTTGCTGTTTAAAAGTTGCAGGCAGAGGAAATACATACAAAGGTCCAGAGGTGGGAAAATTGGGCTTGTACAGGAACAAAAAGAATTATGACTGGGAATACAGTGAGGATGAAAATGTTAGAAATAAAGTTGAACAGGGAGACAAGGCCAGATCATGTGTGGAGTCCTGCAGAGCTATGAAAAGCCTAAAACTAACATCATATTCAGAAATAAAAGTCTGAAAGTTTTCCCTCCAAGATCATGAACAAGAAGACAAGGATGTCTGCTTACACCACATCTATTCAGTATGGTAATGGAAGTCCTAGCCAGACCAATTAGGAAAAAAGAAAATCCACTTTGTAAAGAAAGAAGTAAAATTGCAATGTTTGTAGATGACATAATCTTTTCAATTTTTCGTAATGTTTATTTTTGAGAAAGAGAGATAATGCAAGCAGGGAAGGGACAGACAGAGAGGGAGACAGAGGATGTGATGTGGGCTCTGTGCCAACAGCAGAGAGCTCAATGTGAGGCTCCAACTCACAAACTGTGAGATCATGACCTGAGCTGAAGCCGGACGCTTAACCAACTGAGCCAGCCACCCAGATGTCCCAATGACACGATCTTTTATGTACAAAGCCCTAAAGATTCCACAAAAAAGCTGTTTACAGTCAATAAATAAATTCAGCACACCTGGATGATACCAAACCATGTTCATGTATTAAGATGACAATAACACCCAATGATTTACAAATCCAATATAATCCCTATCAAAACCCCAATATCACTTCTTCCAGGCATAGGACACCCATGCTAAATTTAGATGGAATCTCAAGGGACCCTAACAGCCAAAACAATCTTAAGAAAAATAAAGTTGGAGAACTCACATTTCCTCTGAAAGTTTACTGCAGAACTATAGTTATCAAAAACAGTGTGGTACTGGCTTAAGAGCAGACATACAGACCAATCAAATAGCCCAGAAATAAAACCTTGAATATATGGTCCAATGATTTTTGACAAGAATGCCAAGACCATTCAATGGAGAAAAAAGTATTTGATTATTGGTGCTAGGAAAACTAGGTATCTACACGCAAAAGAAGTTAATCTATATAAATTAAACTCAAAATAAATCAAATAACTAAATGTAAGAGCTAAAATGATAAAACTAATCTTACACATGAACATTCAAGAAACAGCTTCCTGACACTGGATTTAGCAGTGACTTCTTGGGATAGGACGTCAAAAGAAAAGGCAACAAAAGCAAAAAACAGAAAAATTGGACGTTATCAGAATTAAAACATTTTCTGCATCAAAAAACCCCATCAATAGGGTAAGAAGGCATTCCACAGAATAAAGAGAAAATATGTGCAAATTATACAGTATCTGATAAGGATTATTCAAATATAAAAACTCCTACAACTCAAAAACAACAGAATTTAAAAATGAGAAAGGACCTGAATAGACTCTTCTCCAAAAAAGATAGAGATGCTCAATAAGCACACAAAGAGATGCTCAATATCAAACAAACGGGTGGGGTGGGGAGGGGCAGAAAATGACATGTGTTAGCAAGGATGTGGAATGTAAAATGGTGCAGCCACTGTGAAGAACAGTCTGACAAAAAGTTCCTCAAAAAGTTATACATTAGAATTAGCATATGATCTAGCAATTCCACATCTGGGTATATGCAAGAGAATTGAAATCGGGGACATAAACAGATATATGCATACCAATGTTCACAGCGACATTATTCATAATAGCTAATACATGACAGCAACCTAAGTGTCCATTGATGAATGAATGGATAAACTAAATGTGGTACACAAGCATACAATAGAATATGATTTCACTTACTTGATTCCACTTACTGAGATACCTAAAATAGTCATATTCACAGAGACACAAGGTAGAACAATGGTTACCAGGAGATGTGGGAAGGGAGTGATGGGAAGTTATTACTACAAAGTTTCAGTCTGGGTTGAAAAAAAGTTCTGGAGATGGACAGTGGTAATGGTTGTACAACAATATAAATGTATTCAATGCCACTGAACTGTATGTTTTTAAATGGTTAACATGATAAACTTATGTTATATATATTTTAACATAATAAAAAATGTTTTTGGTTGGAAAAACTATAGGAGGGGGGGCAGGCAGGAGAGTCCGAGTCACAGCAAGACTGAAGGACGCTACACTGCTGACTCTGAAGATGGAGGAATGAGCCACGAGCCACAAGCCACAGAATGTGGGCAGATTCTACAAGATGGAAAAGGCAAGGCTGCCCTAAAGCCTCCAGAAGGAACGAAATCCTGACACTTTGATTCTAGTCAGTGAACCCCATCTGGAATACCTAATAAATGGTGGGGGGGGGGGGGGGGGGTTGGAGAAATAAGGTATCGGGTGTCACAAAGGCCAAAAATGAGAGTATTTCAGGAAAATAAGTTAGTCAAACTGTTGAATGCCAAGAGACCTAAGAAGACATTTACATAAAGTATATAGGATCACTGACTAGTTTTTAAATTGTTGGAAATAAACATATATCAAATCAAATACGGCATCTTCAAAATCCATGGATGAGACACACAGTATGTAGGGACAGAACAGATCCTTAAACGTAAGTGAAAATACTTTTAAAAGGCCATCAAGAAAAAGCAACAGACAAGAAACAAACAAGATGATTCAAATTAGGGAAATATAAAATGAGCAAGAATACTCATTTCTTCTCCAGTCAACAGGCCTATAATCTAAGCCAAGTACTTCTAGCTCACAGGTTCAGAGCCATAGTTTTTTGATTTACAACAGATTTTATGGATTAGCTAATCTGAATTCCTATCTAGTACAAATTCCTACACATATATACACCATATCTTATTTTAGCCCACAGTCACCTTCTTGGGAAAATTCAGAATAAAGGGTTTAAAAAAAACAGGGTGCCTGGGTGCTGGGTGGCTCGGTCGGCTAAGCACTGGATTCTTGGTTTTGGCTCAGGTCATGATCTTGCAGTTCGTGAGTTTGAGCCCTGCACTGGGCTCCACACTGAGAGCGCAGAGCCTGCTTGGGATTCTCCCTCTGCCCCTCCCCTGTTCGTGCTCGCTCTCTCTCTCTCTCTCAAAATAAGTAAATAAACTAAAAAAAAAAAAAACCCTTGGAAAAATACCGATTAAAAAATTAGTCATAACACACTTGGAATTCCTAACTTTAATCAAATCTACTGTGTCTCTCAGATTGTTAGATCATCGATAATTATATGTAGATATTAAAACCTGCATTACACATTTAAGAACAAATATTAAAAAAGATCCAAATTAGTTTGCATACTTACAATGCAATATAACTTTGAGCTCAACCAGGAGTTTCTTTGACCCTCCATGACTTGTTCCTGGAAGCTTCTGCATTGCTTCCCCCTTTTTATTCAGTATTTCAATTCTTAATGCACCTACCAGTCCAAAATTTAAAATAAGAATGTCTTAGTTACACTCAAAAAATGTGATGAGGTCCATCAAATGATGAATAAAGAAATTATGGTTTATATACACAATGGAGTACTACATGGCAATGAGAAAGAATGAAATATGGCCCTTTGTAGCAACGTGGATGGAACTGGAGAGTGTTATGCTAAGTGAAGTAAGTCATACAGAGAAAGACAGATACCATATGTTTTCACTCTTATGTGGATCCTGAGAAACTTAACAGAAGACCATGGGGGACAGGAAGGGGGAAAAAAAAACAGGTTAGAGTGGGAGAGAGCCAAAGCATAAGAGACTCTTAAAAACTGAGAACAATCTGAGGGTTGATAGGGGGTGGGAGGGTGGGTGATGGGTATTGAAGAGGGCATCTTTTGGGATGAGCACTGGGTGTTGCATGGAAATCAATTTGACAATAAGTTTCATATATTAAAAAAAAATGTGATAAGTCTGCTAGGTCTTGACATAGTGTTTTAATTCATCATGGTCTTTTACATATTAACTATGTAAGACACACAAAAAGCATATTTTCAGTATTAAGGGAAAAAAAAAAAAAAACATACCAATGGGGGTTCCAGCAGGCCTAATCTCATTTGGCAATAATTCATCTCCTTCAGGCCAAGTTACTGATAATCTATCAGGGAGCCTATTATGAAACCAGCATATTAATGTTTCATGAACTATGTTAACTATGGTCTTAATAAGATAAATACAAGTCACCAGAAACTGTAATATTTATTTTTGATATAGTATTTTGAAAGGCTAATGCTAAAATTCTATATGATTAATAATCTAAAAAAATTTCCCTAACCATTACTGTGGTTACTGAAACAGTAATACAAAATCTCTTGGTATTAAGAGCCAAGAATTATCAATTGGGGGGAGGGGGTTCCTCTGCTCTTTTACAGTACAAGTTACCTTTGGGAAATACAATAAACTATAAGAAGAGAATTATTAGTGAAATTCAGTAAGAATCAAAATGACTGCATCATTAGCCAAGCAAGAGCTACAAACAGTTTTGTTTTTCTACTTTCCTTTACTTCTTTGGTACTGATCTTTACCTCCCAACAGTTACTACGACTTTCTTCTAGTGGTAGGTCAAACCAAGTTGTTTTCTAACATATTTGAGTCATAGTGCCTATAACAGTGACACTTTAGATACATAAAATTTACTTTTTCTACAAAATGCAGGATTCTATTTTACAAAGCTCTCAATTTTTTTTAACAGCAAGTTCATCACAATATGTAAATCTAAGACTACAAATGTCCTATTATGTGTCCATTAACAACACACTCAAGAATAGTTAAAAACGCTATGATTCATTTTTTATTTTGTTACTCTTATCCTGCAATTTGAAATGTGAATTACCTTGCCATTTCATCTTCTACATATTTTTTCACAGCTTTCTCAGCAACTGTCCTATCGAGCTTTGCAATTGGCACAGTTTTTACTTCATCATACAGTGCTTGAGGTTCCTGAATAATTTATATCAACATTTCAAAAAAAATATTCAAATTTGGCTACAATGAAAACATTTGTTTCTTCCAAAGAAACATTTTACTCCAATTAAATATGTAAGTCATAATAACCATTATTACATTATACCACAATGGTTCTTCTATTTTTCATGTAACCTCCTTAGACATAATTAAATACCATTTAAATATTATCAAGAATATAAGGATAAAGCCCACTCTCATTTTAGAGTTATTCATCCTGGAGAAAGAATTCTGGCTCCAATTTTTTACTAGTTTGTGGGCCTTGGACAAAATTTGCACTTTACAAAATTATTCTGACAACTAGAAATAACATACGTATGTTTGTTAAACATTGGGCAGATGTTAAGCTCTACAGATTATTGAAAACACCAAATAAGAAACACAAAAATTCATGCTAACACTAATGTATCCAAAAGAAAAACCAAATGCAAGCAAAATATAAAATACTGTATCTTTGTTTCAGCATTAAACAAAAATAAGCAGTACCAAGAGACTTCCAATAAAAATGTTTTATTACTTGCTATCTTACCATTGCAATCTGAACCTCTCCTCCTGTGGCATATACTTCTCCATCATGATCACCATAAAGAAAAAATTTTACTATGCTTCCATAAAAGAGAGGAAGTGTCTTGATTGTCTTGACCTAATAGTTTTTAGAAAAAGGCTTTTAGTATTTACTAAAACAGGCTTAATATTCATAATCATAGAACTATTTCACTGAAGGGGAAAATTCAGTATCGAAAAATTACTGAAAAAAAACATTCTAATAAAGTTGCATTTATTTATATTTGCTTATATAAGTTTCCCACTTATTCTTAACATACCTTTGTAAAGACACAGTGGCTTCTTCATACAAAAATGTCATTGCTATGCATATGTCTAAAAGGTCTAGAATTCCTCCAAAGTCAATTATGAAGCCAAAATACCTCAAACCCTTTTTTTCCCCACAAAATCTTGCTTTCAGACTATGAACAGTGACTATGAACAGTGAATAACTCTGACAACTTATTCCTTTCAAATAAACTGGCTCAAAGCTTGCCTATGGGTACTTCTTTTCCTTATGTGGCTTTAAAAATCTAAAGATAATTTTCATTAGTTCAATTCAGAAACTCTTGACAGGGACCACAAGAGTTTATACACAACCTACTTTTTCGGCCTCATTTCTAAACTATTTCCTTTCACACACAACATGCTGCAGGACAACCCAACTTTACTACTTGCTGTTTCACTGCACTTACCTGTATTGTTGTCTGCGTTCAGATTATGGTCTCTGAGAAAGCACCTTATTCAACTACCACACAGAACTTGACAAAAGTGTTCACTTCCTCCTTGTAACTCACTGCTTGACTTCAGGGTTTCCTTCTATCTTTATCCCTTTCATTTTCCTTTGCCAGTGCATCCTTTTCATCCTAACCCCCCTATGTGTTGGAAAAGCCAGGCTCTAACTTCACACATTACACCTCTCTAGATGATCACATACAATTCCCAGGCTTTAAATACACGATGACTCCTTTCCCACTACAGAGTGAATGGACACCTTCAACCTTTGTAGTATCTGCATAAACACCCAACTCTCTACCTCTTTCAGGATTCATACAAATGCCACTTCTTGCCCAAAGAATGTCATGATATGCTCTTCTCCCAGGCCCATTCATAGTCAGAAAATGCTCTCCTCTCCTTCCAAACTGCCAAAGCAGTATTCATTCTCTCCTTTCAAGCACTTGTTCTCTTATCTATTATTATTTATGTTTAGGTTATTACCAAGTTTAGACTATAATGTCCCTAAGGACAAAAGATCTCTCTCCTAGATCTCTTCATTCTCTATAATGTAATCAACAAGCAGAGTAACTTACAAGCAGCAAACAGGTAACGAAAATTTAGTAAAAAAAAAAAAAAACAAAAACAAAGCAAAAACCTCATTACATCACATTAAAAAAATTTAAGACTCTCCATTTGAGTAAAGTTTAGTGCAAGAAAAAAAAAATAAAAAGCTTACTAATAGAGCCTTTGGGAAACAGGTTTTTAATAAATGCCACATTAAATTATGCCATTAAAATCAGTTTGATATTTTCATTCTTTCCTGGCTCCTGAGGAGCCAATACATGCACTATTTTGTTGTTAAATTCTAATACATCTCATTTAGTTTCAAATTCTATTCAAAACCGAATCCAGAAATAAGTTAAACCTACCAGCTGCCCTGCTTTATATATTTTTCCATCCCATTCTATTGCTGAGTATGTCGCCCAGGGGCCCTGCTTTTTAGAAGGAAGATCGGGACGTGTAATTATTCCTTTAAAAGATGTAAATTTTATTTGTTTGTCATACTTCTCATGACAGTCCTTCAGCCATAAAGCAAATTCTCTATCAATTTTCATTCGCTGTTCCTGTAAAAAACAATTTTTAATGCTCTATGAAATATAGCTACTAGTAAACAAATATAACCATAGATGCTTGTCATTCATTCCTTTTTTTCTTCCACATACCCCACCCTCAGAAAACCTAATAGAAAATTAAAATATTCTGCTGGAACTTTCTCCCATACAAATTTAGATTTCTAACAAAAGCATTACTAAAGAAAAAAAGTCTTTGCTATCATCTTTGGAACCAAGGTCTCAATGGTCACTACCAACAACAAAAAGCTTTCCTTCTCTGGTATGAATTTAAGAGTACACCAAAAATGATGAATACTGGCTGCCTAGCAGAAAGAGAAAGGTGATAAAAATTTCTCTCCATTTATCAAGCATGCATATACATACATACATATATACATACACACATACACACACACACACACATACATATATACACACACACAGTAAACATACCTACAGCGTATCTATGGTATTAAAATATAATTGGGGGAGTGATCAGGGGAAAAAAAGGTCTAAAAAGCTCCTTATGAGGAGGATAATGAAAAAAGGGTTGAGAAACACTGCTATACTGAACACATTTTTCCTTTTACATATTATATATACATATATATACGTATGTATATGTATATGTAATGTATATATATAGTACCCATTCAAAAAAAGTTAAAACACGTATAGAAAATTAAGTGTTTTCTAATAATAAGAAAATGTGTTATTGTTTACCATTCTTCATCCTGTTGGAAGATAGTATAGAAAGATTTACACTCAAGCATAAGCTGTTTAATGCCTGTCTTTAAGAGAATTAGTAGGGAAAAAAAACCTCCACAGTACATGCTTTCACAGACAATGACACATGAAGTTCATTTCTTCCTACATATCTTACTGTATAATATACCATTTCCAAATGAAAATGGAACAAAATAAAAAATGATTTCACCTTAAATTTATTAACTTACAACTGGAAAACCAATCTTATCACTGAAGAAAGTTAAGCCTACCAAATTTTTATACTGCACTTCAATGTATAGCCCTTACAGTATAAAATATTATTTTATTTGCTCTCATCAAATGGACATGCTTCTGTAGCTTCTATTCACTGTCATAGGTCTTAATATTAAGATCTAAATATCTGTAAAATTTTCATCCAAACACAGCCTAATCAGTTTGAAATTTTTGAGTAATGTAAACACATAAATGCTCAAGAATTTATATTCTTTTGATTTAATAAAATAAAAAGCATAAAAATTATCAGTACAAGTCTATACTACTTGTGATTTTTCTTGTACTTAAAACAGAACACAGGCAAATATTCAAAATTTATATTTAAAATCATACCTGTCCATTTAAAATCCTTGTGAAAAGGGTGTTCTTGTCTTTCAATTTTAGCTCAAGATCCATAAAAGTCAGTTTATTTGTGCTGACCTGGAATTTGTCATTAGTGAATAATGCACCAGATATTCTATTGTAACATTCAATCGGCGCAAGCCCTCTCTTCTTCGGAGGAGTACACCAGTCAAAACTTGAACAGAATAAAACATCAGTTAGTAAAAGATAAGGTTTATAAATAAATGTAATTTCAGCAAAAATCAAAACTTACTCTTCAACAGATGTATATGGTATTAGCCGTCCATTCCAAAAACATTCAAAAATAGGCCTTTTCCCTCTTGCTGCTTTCTCAAGTATAAAACAATCATCATCATCATCTTCATCTTTTAATTCTAAAGCAAATGCATGAGTAGAGCAAAATGCTTATTGCTATAGAGTTTATGCAATTTATACCACTTCTTTAAGTGAAATATTAAAGTTGCTTCAGAGAAACTATGACAAAAACTCATTAGGTCTCTCACACTGTTTTCTGTAAAACTTAATGACAACTTTAGTTTGCCCTCAGAAAGGCAGATTTCTGAAGTTGTTCCCCATTATCAATGGTGTTCTAATTTATATTAATATATAATTACTTACATTACTTATCAATCTGTGTTAGGAGTACTACACGAGCTGCTAAGCCTGCAATCTTTAAAATCTATTTACAGTGTAGAAGAGTCACACATGCAAAGAGACTATGCCCTATAGCAGAATCGCTCTTCCCTACAAATACAGAAGCTTGAATACTGTACCTCAAATACAAGTTTCACAATTCTGTCAGAACCAGTAGGTTCACATAAAAATCATCTGAGAAATCTACAGTATCTAGTAGCAGCAACTGTGCCTAGTTTGAACAAATTAATCAATAACACTAAACTTAATTTTACTTTAAATAACCTATTAAATTTTCAAAGATCAAATTCAGGTGATACAGCTACAATTATAACATATCACAAAGCATCAGAAGCATTATTAGCACAATTGTCTATAACACTTTTATGCTTCTGAGCAATACATTTTCATATATCCAAACAAATTAGGATCAAACACTATGGTCCTGATAGAGTAACACCTTAGTTATTTTGGCATTCAGGCACCTACACAAAATAAACTCTTCTTCCCCCAAAAAACACTCAACAAAGAAGTTCCTTTCAATCAAACCCAATCACTTTGCTCTTGGAGAATCCCTCTGGACCACACAACTTATTGATTCTTATTTTAAGATACCACTTGAAGAACTTTATCTTTTTGTCTACAGCATACAAAAATGACAAAAGGTTGGCAAATTAAAAAGGGGTCAGCTACATTGTGGAAGGTAGAGCCACACTTACTAATAATGTTGGACACTATTCTAAGGATTTGCACCAGCTTCTTATCTAAAATTCACAACACCTCTACAAGGAAAGAGATTACCTCCCATTTCACAGATAAAGAAACAGATAAGGAGTAGTTTGTCAAAGTTTACACAACATAAAGTGTCAAAGATGGGACTTACATTAGGAAATCTGGTTCCAGAACTCACAAGACTAACAAGTATTCTGAATGAGAAAGTTTAATATTGTTACTCTATGTATTCAATGCAATCTCAGTACTCCACCAGGATTTTTTTTTTTTCAACGTTTTTTGTTTTTTGTTTTTTTTATTTTTGGGACAGAGAGAGACAGAGCATGAACGGGGGAGAGGCAGAGAGAGAGGGAGACACAGAATCGGAAACAGGCTCCAGGCTCCGAGCCATCAGCCCAGAGCCTGACGCGGGGCTCGAACTCACGGACCGCAAGATCGTGACCTGGCTGAAGTCGGACGCTTAACCGACTGCGCCACCCAGGCGCCCCCCCCACCAGGATTTTTTTTAAGTGAATGTACAAAGTGATTCCAAAGGTTACCCAAAAGAGCAAAAGATTAAGAATTTTCTCAAAAAAGAATGTTAAGTGTCCTGATCTGCAAGTATCAACATACAATACGAAGCTATAAAAGTATCATTACTCATGTATACAAATATAAAATAGATCAGTAACTTAAAGAATTCAAATGTGTGTACTTATTGGAACTCAGTATTATAAAATATTTCAAACTATTTAAAAAACAGTAACATTAAGTAACTGGTGGTACAAAACCAAATACTCACATGGAAAATATTAAGGCAAAGCCCTACCTCATTGTAGTACAAAAAAAGGAGATTATACATGCATTAAAGATCTAAACATAAAATAGCTTTTAAAGAGAACTACAGGACATTTTTATAATCTGGAAATATAAGAAGGCTTTCCAAAGCAAGACAAAATCAGAAAGCATTAAAAAAAAAAAAAAACTGACATGACTATGAAAAGCTTAAAACTTATTTATAAATACCTACAAAGATAATGAGAAAACAATATATAAAGGATTAATATGCAGTACATAGCTAAAAGTTCAGTAAGCAATTCATGAGAAAAGAATATGTAATATTCTTTAAAGCCAGTGCTTTACTCATCTGGAAGTGAATACACACATAAATCAAGAATTATAAAAATTATAAATACCTAAGAATTTAAGACATGCTTAAGAAAACAAGTTTTAAAATTTATCTAGCCCTAAGAGCCCAACTAATAATAATCATTAAAAAATTCTAAATCACAACTTCACATTTTGTAACTAAGATAACAGATTAACATACTTGATGGAAAGCATGGATCATCAGGGTAAGTTTCTCTATCATATAAGAAAGGGTGGTATCGAATAATCCCTTCCACTACACCATCTCCTTCAACATGAGCCTTGAACTCAAAACTATCAGCTGCTGTGTTTATATACAACGTCTGCATGTCATCTTCTATTTCCCTTAGGTTGACAATCTTAGGTGCCTTCCCCTTTTCAAACATAGAAATCTAAAATAAAAATAAAACAAAAATAATTAAATTCTATGGTGACTTCACTTTTGCTCTCAACTATGATCTAACAACAGAATAGGTAAAAACTTGTATTTAAACAAGTAATCATATAGCTTAATTAAATATATTTATATATGGGTTAAATAACCATAAGTAGCATCCCAATAAGGAACACAATATGCTACTTAAAAAAATAGAACATAAGCAAAGCAGAGCTAAAGAACAATTAACTCAGGAGTACATTTAAGGCTTCTTGCTAGAGGTAGGAAGTGAGACAACGATGCATGTGAAATTCTTTCCAAGATGTGGGCAAGGATATGGAGAACCCAATATTCATGTTCTATACTTCTAAATCTTACTTCACCATCATAAGACTTTTATGAACAAAGAGAAACTTTATATCCCTTTTCCTCCCCACTTTGATATCTGATGTTCAGCAACAACTCACATCTCTAAAGAAGACAGGAGAAAAAGAAAGCAAATACTATAGTAAATAAAGGTTCAAAAACTACATAGATCTAATAATGATCTCTCTATTTAAATATTAAATTGCCAAAATACTTTGGTAAAAGACAAAGAAAGAAGGGTTGTCTATTGACTGATTTTTCTTATCCAAAGTCATTTGGAACTGGAACAGATACCTAATAACTTGTAATATTTTAAAAAAGAATTTTATCTTACTTCAATATCAATGTTGTTGAAAGGTCCAACTTCTTTTGATGTACGTTTTTCATTGCCTTTTGGGCCATGAATATAGTAATGATAAATATGCCTAAAATGTAGAAAAGTAACTTTATACTTTTAATTCAATTTAATTCATAAAATTACAGTTCACATAATAACCTACAAAAATAATTTTTATGACCACTATTTGGCAGTATCTATTTGGTAGGTACCAGCCAAGCACTATACTAAGCATTCTTAAATACAGTATACCATTTAACGGTATAAACAATTTGAAATGCAGGTATTACGAACTCATTTTATGGATATAGAAATTGGGGTGCAAGGAGTTCACACAATTTAAGGTTACAAAACTAGAGTTGGAGAGAGGTGGACTACAATCCTGGCCCTTCCAACATCAAAAGCCCACATAAATTACACTTCTAAGAAGTATAGTATGAGAACTAGAAGGCAAGAGACTATAATTCTACTTGTCAGGAATGTTCTAAAAGAGACTTAAATAATCAGGGAGTACATAGGATTGGATATTTTTAAACTATCTGAATATGAGAATGTTATTCTATAACTCTCGTCTCTCCTCTCTTACAGCATTGAGACATTCTTCCCCTAACATTCCTAAAGCAAAACTAATAAATTCAACATAATCCCTTTAAAAACCAATTCACAACTCGCTGCTACTTTGTTTTTAAGTTTTAAAAGTTTTTTGGTAAGATTATTTAGGGCTAAACCATACTATGTTATTATTTACTCTTCAAACAAGTATTTGCAATATTCCTTCATGTGAATTTTATTTGTAAAAAATTATCCTAGCTAATCTTTAAAATACTGAAATAAAAGGAAATCACTGAAAATCTTTAGGTCTTTCCTCATGCATATCAAAAGTGTTACCGTAATCAACAGTTAGTTTACAAGAATACATTAAGAAAGTGCTATAAATAGCTTAAAAGAATTTCAAAGAATGGTTGAAGTAATAGATTATTCTTTGCTACAGCAAGATTATATTCTGTGTTATGTACACTGAGCTCCTTTGGTTAAAAGAAATCATTACAAAATAGCTAATGAGATGTGTACTTCGAGAATAAAAATTCCAAAGTCCTATTTAAAATTCTTAGGTTACAGAGTCAATAAACATCAATACGCAGCAAGAAGAAAAGATACTTCTAAAATAAAATTATTTTCCCATAAAAAATTTTTAAACTGTTAGTATACATTTCTCTACAAAATAAAAAAAAAAATCTCAAATTAAGTACATTAGTTAGTCTTTTGGGTAAATACAAAAAATGTTTTTTAAAAAATGTAAATTTTGTGCAGTTGTACCCATTTTTGCCATACTCAGTAATTCAGACTAATGCAAATTATGGAAATAAATGGTCCTTACTATGTTTACAGAGAAAAAACTAAGAACCATTAAACATTCTGATGATTTAGTCTAATGGAATATGTCACACTCCCTAAAAGTTGTCCTGGAATAGATATACAACAATTTATTTTCAGTATTATTAGATCATATAGGCCAATTTGCATATTTTTATTTTAACAGACTTCATGCATTCGATAAACATTTATTGAGCATCTATTACTTAACAGGAAACACTAGGGATATAGTAGTACATAAAAAAGATTCCAATAGGGGAAGGCAGACAAAAAATTAAAAAAAAAATACATGGTACGGAAGATTATGATAGGTGCTACAGAGAAGAACCACAAAAGGGGAATATGAAAGTGATGGTGCTGAATTTGATATAAGTTCCTAAGTTTATTTTAAATTTTATGAC
This sequence comes from Panthera uncia, assembly GCF_023721935.1. Taxonomy (NCBI): domain Eukaryota; kingdom Metazoa; phylum Chordata; class Mammalia; order Carnivora; family Felidae; genus Panthera; species Panthera uncia. The sequence continues at coordinate 52,419,072 of NW_026057586.1, read as the reverse complement.
AGGTCTCAAAAGCCTGTCCTTCAAATAACGACCAACATACTGCAAGTCATCAATATTTATTTACAGAATAGAGAAGTATTTTAATGCCAAGATCAGAGCACTGGTTACTGTACTGAAGGGAAGGAAATGAGGCACAAAACACACAGCAAAGAGGTTTTTGATGTATCTGTAATATTTTGTCTTTAAAAAGTAGTAACATGTCCTCAAATAATTACTTACGCTAACTGTCTTGTCCAAAGAAGAAAATAATTTTTCAAGTACTGTATGTGTTCTGGTTGTACTCCTGTGATAACCACAGCAGTAAAGCTATCTTTTTCTTTCTCCTCTAAGATAAGATGATGTAGAAATCTTTCATCATCATTTGTAATGTGAACAGAATCAGATGGCTAGGAGAGTGAATATAAATACAATAGGTTAGATACACTTAATTGTAATAAACAAATAACATTTACATTGACTTTTAATATGATTTGCTTGGATAGTTCCATAAACAGGCTTCAAAAAAATTTTGAAGGAAAATGGTCCAATACAAATCAGCTGAGTATGTGACAATGCTGTGAGAGCAGGATAGCTTTAACATAAATTGCTAATGTGGCATATATACAGGAATACCCTATACCATAATGCTAAACCAATTGTAGAATCATAAAAGAAAAGGTAAAACAACAACAACAAATACTGAGTTTAAAAATGCTGAAAAAAAACTGAGGACACTTACTCTAGGGTGGAAAGAATTCTTCCTTGAGATACCTACCACTTAAATTGGTCAGGACAAATGCCCAGCTCTCCATGTTCAAGAAAACTGGGATGCAGCCTGAACCCAGCTGGCTTAGCCCAAAGGAACTGTGTTTAAAAGGGAGTAAAATCACCCTGTGCCCTAGTCCAGTTTCAGAGAATATCTATAGCTTGCTCAGAAGTAAAGTGGGGAGGGGGAAAGAACAGGGAGTGTTTGAGGGTAAGAATTACAAATGTCTCGTTTTTACAGTTAGTCTATATGTGTTAAAATTACATGTATATACATACATACACTATGTTGCTATATACATAAAAGCTTGTAAGGATACACGCTGAACTATTACATCTAGGAAACTGTTTTTTTTTAATAAGCATCTATTACTACAGCACATTAAGTAAATAAAAACAAGCCCTCTAAGGGTGCCAGAGATGGTTAAGCATCTGACTCTTGATTTCAGCTTAAGTCATGATCTCGCAGTTTTGAGATCAAGCCCCCCATCAGACTCCTTGCTGAATGCGGAGCCTGCTTAGGATTCTCTCTTTCCCTCACTCTCTGCCCCTCCCCTACTTGGGCACATGCACACACCCTCTATCTCTCTTGCTCAAAAAAATAAACACTCAAACAAACCAACCCTCCAAAACCATTCCAATGCATCGCTACACACTAACACTACAGCTACAACATACAGTATACAAATAACATTTTATACCCTTTGAGAGCTTAGTGGATTAGTTTGGGTTTACTAATGATGTGGGTTCATTACCAAATATTTATCAAGCACCTTCTAAGTCCTATGACTCAATATAGGCACAAGGAAGATAAGAGTTAACTAAGACAGTGCCCCTCCTCCCTATAAATTCCATCTAATAGATGAGAAACAAGTGATTACAAAACAATGTGCCATTATAAAGATATGAACCAAGAGCTACAGAATTAAAGAGTGTGACATTTTCCCAGAAGATTAGAACATTCCAGCCCCATGAGAATATGAAGGATTTGAGAGTATAAGGCAAACAAGGTAGTTTGAAGTATATATTAAATATATGATGAAAGATGAGGCTGGAAAGGCTGAAAGCAGCAGTGAAAATGGATGGAAGAGAGGGTAGATGAAAAACTATTTTAAAAGTCAGAACTGAATGGTGAATGATTAACAAGGATTACACAATTACTAACTACTCTGGCCAAGGGATACTGTTAATTGAAAAGGGTAGAGGAAAGGTGAAGAGAAAGAAAGAATTAGGGAAAGATGTAGATAATAATCTGATTTCAGAGGTACCAAAAGTGATTTCTTTATGGAACATCTGGAAGGACATCTAACTGAAATTGGAAATGAGTATACCAGATGTAATCAGTTGGTATTCAGCACCAATTCATCCCACCTTTTGTTGTCCCTTCCTGGGCTGCAGAGAATGCAAAACCAAAAGTCTACCTTTCAGACTCCCTTACATTTTAGGTTGTGGATGCGAATTCGATTTCATCAATTAGATGTAGTAGCCAAAGATTTAGAAGAGGAAAATGACTCAAAGCCCATTTCCTGAGATGTCTTGAACGTCTTCTGTTATCATGCAAGGTACTGAAAGACCAATATTCAAGTTCTGGCTTCAAGTGTTAGCACTGATACAGCACGGGTTATAGCCAGAAGGTCTGTGTTTTGATGTTGGGAACAATTGTGGCAGCAAGACCTTTCCAACACCTGGATCACAGATAAGGCAGGGTGTTTCTAAATTCCAGATCCAGTGGTGGTCCTCCAGCTACCTGATTATAGCAGATGTTACAGCATGCCTTGAAGGTCACTTCAGAGTGTCCCAATAGCTTTCTATAAGGCTCAGCCAAAAGCCCACTCCTAGCGCTTTCAAAAATCATGCAAACATCAAATTCCTTTTATTAAATCCTTTTCTGTTTGAAGAGCCTACAATGATTTATTTCCTCAATGGAGTCCAGCCTGATTCAGTGTCTCAATCTTAAGAGAAAAGTCTTGACAAATACAGATTTAAGAACTGTTAGTATTAAGTAGCATATATACTGCCTCCTAGAAAAAGCAAGACTCCTGGTTGTACATCAAGAGCCACCAACTCTGTACACATTGTAATAACTGTGTGTAAAAGTTGGAGAAGCCAAATAGTAGGCTGGAAAAGATTGTCCAGAAAAAGAAAAGGACCAAGGGCCTACCAGTAGCCATGAAACCTATGTTGGGACAAATTAAGCACAAAATCACAGGAAAAAGTGGCAGAAATGATGATCCAAGAGACATTAGTTCTATCCAAGCTTTATCATACCTATACAGTTTTAAAAATCACTTGAATTCTGAACTCCTATTTTCCACCAGTTTTAACACAGCATAATATTTCCACAAATATACTTTACAGGGCTTTGTGACGGTAACATAAGATGACAAAGATGGAATATCAGTATGTAAATATAATATGATATATAAATTGTGTAATAAATACAACAAACTTAAAAAGGGGAAAAGAGGGATGAGCAAAATGAAGAAATTTCCTAAACAGAGAATGTTAAGTTATACAGAAAATAAAGGTGGCTTGTAAGTATTAAAAAAAAAAAATCAGCCCATTAATAAAGAAAAGGTATTATTTTCACCTGTCAAATTGCCAGCATTTTACCGCCTTCCCCTCCACTCTACTTTTTAAAAATAAGGAAATTATCAGATAGGCCCTTCCACATACTGTTTTGGGGAGTATATTAGATGTGGGTTTAACCTTCTAGAAGAGCAATTTTGTAATACACACCACGAACATTTAAAAAGTTTAAATTCATTGTCATAACTATTAAGATTGTAATAGCTATATGAAGAAAAAACTGCAAAGACATTCATGGCAGTGTATTTATAATAAAATCCTTTAAATACAGTAAATGCTCAACAGAATAGTCAAATTATAACACATTCAGACAAAACACCATGAAGGTATTAAAAATGTGTGTGTACTAGGGCACCTGAGTGGTTCAGTTAGTTAAGCATCCAACTTTGGCTCAAGTCATGATCTCACAGTTCATGGGTTCGAGCCCCACGTCAGGCTCTGTGCTGACAGCTCAGAGCCTGGAGCCTGCTTCAAGTTCTGTGTCTCCCTCTCTCTCTGTCCCTCCCTTGCTCACATGCTGTCTCTCTCTCTCTCTCTCTCTCTCAAAAGTGAATGAACATTAAAAAAAATAATAAAAAGTGTGTGGTACAGCAAAATATTTTATAAAATGGAGAAATACTCAAAATGTTAAAAAAAAATGTGCGCTCAAAACTGTTATATAAAAAAAAAGTAAGTAGATGAAGGGGATTAAGAGTATACTTTCCCCTTCCAACTCAAGATGCCAATAAGGAGGTTTTATTCTTAATTCCAGTGTTATTTACAGTGTTATATTAGTTTCAATAAGTGTACTCTTGATGAGCAATGAGTAATATACGGAATTGTTGAATCACTGTATTGCACACCAAAACTAATGTACAACACTGTGTAACACTGGAATTAAAATTTAAAAATACCAAAAAAAAAAACCCCAAAAAACAAAAAAACCAAACACCCTATAGCCATATAATAAAATAAAAAAGACTAGAAATTCAACTAGATATTTTTTTCTGGAATCTGAGCACATTTTTATTTATACTCTTCTATAAATTTTTTATAACTTGTTTTAGAATAAGAAAAGACTTAAAAAGCTCAAACTTTAAAGATTTTAAAACAATTCTAAAATATTTCAAGTGGAGAAAAGTTGAATAATACAATACTATGAACTCACCACCAAGACTCAAATTCATTAATATTCTGCTCATTAAAATTAGAATATGAATGCAAATTTCTAACAAAAGTAAATCACTCATTTATTTCTCTGGAGCTCCGATTTCCTAAAAGCTTATTTCCCTATACTATAAGTGTTTTCTACTCTAAGTCTGAAACTGTTAGACAAAAAAAGATTTAAAAAATCAATCTCAGTGTAAGGGAAAAAGTTTATAATTATATGATCAATTTCCAAGGAAGTTTACTCAGCTTCATGAGACATCTTGTTGCATTGAAGATTTCCAGCCTGAGAAAGCATGTATATGGTCACTTTTGCTATTCACAAGACTAAAGCAAAAAGAAGAAAAAGTAATGGAATTTGAAAATTCCATACCTTCAGGTTTTTAAAGCAATAGCTAAGTATCTTAGCTAGAAATTGAAAAAAAAAAAGTACTTGTCTCTATCTGTCCAATTTAACAACTTTATAATTAATGAGTTAAAATGTATCATACCTTTCTGTTTCTAATATATCCACTATATATTGCCTCTTTATTTTTCTCCTTCTTCTCAAAATCTTCTTTCGAAAGCACAAGTTCATGAACATCTTGGGAATCTGCAGGTTTGCTTATCATCTGTTAAATATTAAAGACTACTTTAAAAATTCCTAAAAGTTAAACTAATTAGTAATTTAGACAGAATCAACCTCCAAGTATTTTAATCAACTGTCATTTAAAAGAAATCTTTTTACTTACTCTGGCTGATTGTCCAACAAAGAAAACAGCCTGCTTGCCCCCAACACCAAAATAGGAAATATCACTATTTAAACTGCGTGGCACTGGTACTGGACGAACATATCCTGAATGATCACTAAAATAAAACATTAATGCAGTGACTTTAAACAAGCTACTTAGATGCCAAAGGAAATTGTTAAAGCAGTTTTATTAAGTGTTAATAAAATGACCCTTAAGCTAGACAACACCCCCATTCAAGGTAAAAGAATCAGAGCCCAAAGTCAAGATAAATAGTCCAGTGGTTCTCAAAATGTATTCCCCAGACCAGCTATATCAGCATCACCTGGAAACTCAAAAAATGCACCTTCTTGGGCCCACCCTACTAAATCATAAACTCTCTTAGCAAACAAGACTAAATAAATATCTGTATCCTTATATATCCTACTGCCCCTAGAATTGTCCCTTCAAAATTGTTTACTGCTTCTAAACTTGTAAAAATAATTTCTGAATAATGAGAATTATAGCAAAAACATTTCTTATTTCCTAGTAACATGACACAAAAGAACCTCTTATGGCACCATAACAACACTCTGGAGAGTAAGCATCCCTGGGTTCTCAAAATAAAGGCTAGGTATCAAGGGACACCATTTCCCAATATGAGATACAAACAGAATTGGGGGTGAGGCTACAACCCCTATTACACTCAATGGAAAAGCTAAAGATCAGATGTGGCACAGCTAGAAAGAGAAAATACAAAGACAGCATTCAGAGAACTTACCCATAAGAAATAAAGAAAAGGAACAGAAAATATCAAAGTAGGTATAAAAGACATACCTTTCCAAAGTAGGAAACTATCTCACTACACTACAAGCATAGTTCTAGAAAGAGGAAAAAATGGAAAAGGCTACAAATAATGTCTGACAAAAGCTGGGGAGTCAGGAAATGGGAAGCAGTTGCGAAAAGACACAAATTTTCAGCTATAAGAAAAATAAGGTCTGAGGATCTAATCATTAACACTACTGTATGTATAACTGAAATGTGCTAAGAGAATAAAATTTAAAAATCCTCTTCTCTGCCTTTCAATTGAGGTTTTAGACCAATTACATTACTGTGACTATTGGTATGTTTTGATTTAAACTTAACTGTCTTTTTTTTTTTTAATTTTCTTTTCTTCTGCGTTAAGAGGGAAAAAAAAGATGTAAGGTGATGAATGTGTGAATTAAACAGAGGGAAGGACTCCTGTTTAAAGGAAAATAACGAGGGCACCTGGGTGGCTTAGTCGGTTAAGCACCTGACTCTTGGTCCTGATCTCACAGTTCATGTGATCGAGCCCCATGTTGGGTTCTGTGCTGAAAGCACGGAGCCTGCTTAGGATTTTCTCCCTCCCTCCCACTCTGCTCCTTCCCCGCTCATGCGTGTTCTCTCTCTCTCAAAATAAATAAACTTAAAAAATAAAAATAAAGGAAAATAAAAAGAATACAATTCAATATTTAATATATATCAACAGAAGCTTTGTAAAAACAAAACATCAAGACAGTAAATGGCATGGGGGTACCTGGCTCAGTTGGTTAAGCATCCAACTTCAGGTAATGAATTCAGGTAATGAATTTAAGCCCTGTGCTGGGCTCTGTGCTGACAGCTCAGAACTGGGAGCCTGCTTTGGATTCTGTGTCACCCTCTCTCTCTGTCCCTCCCCTGCTCACACTCTGTCTCTTTCTCTCAAAATAATTAATACTAAATAAATTTTAAGACAGTAAATGGCACAGGTATTACTGCTGTGGTATGCTAATACTGTATGTAAGTAGTATATTATTACTTGATATAGACTGTGACAAATTGAACATACATACTTTGAATGCTAACATTATCAATACAACAAGGGTAGCAAATAATAAGCCAACAAAGGAAATAAAAGACTCATTTTAAAATACACACAAAATACTCATTTTAAAATAAGGCAGAAGAAAAAAGAAAAACAGGAACAACAACAAAAAAAAACATAATGAAGAAAACAAATAACAAAGACCGCAGAGTTTAAATCAAAACATCCCAATAATCACAGTAATGTAACTGGTCTGAAACCTCAATTCAAAGGCAGCGATTGTGTAATTTTAAGACACAACTATATTCTACCTTAAGGAAACTATTTTTTTTCTAGAAACTCTCTAAATATAAAGTGACAATAGGTTAAAAAGTTGGAAAAAAAGTTACCATCAACACAAATGTAAAAGCTGGAGTAGCTGCAGTAACATCAAAGCAAGCTGATAAGGAGTATCACCAGGAAATGATCAAAAAAAAAAAAAAAACAAAAAACAAAAAGCAAGAACAATGAAACAAATACATAGATAAATAGGTCTTCATTCTCCTCTTGAGTTTTTAAATTATATTAGTCTGATGAAATCAAAATAACACCGTTTGATATGGTTCTCAATGTACATGGAGGTAAAACTTAAGAAAACTCAATTATAAATGAGAGACAGTGAGGGGACCTAAATAATTTGCTAAAATTTCTAAAATTCACTTTAAGTGGTAAAATATCCTTACTAGTACAATGTAATGTTATGTATGTATACAGTATTCCTCAGAACCACTAAAAAATAAAACCAAAAATATAGTCAAAATCACTTTATAAAAATAGCAAAATACAGAAAAGTATGTTGAGCAACCCATAAAAAGGCCAGAAAAATGAAAAATAAAAGGAATAGAGAAGCTATACAAGACATACTTAAGTCCTGACATATATATCAAGAACTATAGTAAATGTGACAATACAAATACACTAAATAAAATGAATAAAAAAGTGACCCAAGTATAAATTGTCTACAAGAATTTCCAATATAATGATACAGGTAGGTTAAAAGAAAATGGATAAGAAAAGACATACCAACCAGGAAAACATGAATGAAAAGAAAGCTAAAGAATATCACATAAAGTATACTTCAGAGCAAGAAAATTATCAAGGACAGAGTAGCATTACAGAATAATAAAAGGATCCACTTACCAAGAATGCATAACAATTCTCTAACTGCGTATACATAAACTAACACAAGTTCAAAATACATAAAGCAGAAATTAAGAAGTGAAAAAAGAAACACACCTGTAAATAAGTGGGGGACTTCAAAATTCCAGCAAGGATATAAAAGAATATACCAGCAAGGATATAAAACCATCAAGGATATAAAAGAACTAAACAATATCGACGAATGGAATCAAATTGACATTTACAGAACACGCCTCCCAACAACAGCAGAATATATATTCTTTTCAAGGACACAGAAAATTCCCCCAAATACATCATATTCTGGAGCACAAAACAAATCTCAACAACAAATTTAAATAGAGTGTATAGAGAATATTTCCTCTGACTATAATAAAACCAAACTAGACATCAACATAAAGAGGAAAATATGTTAAGAACACGTAGAAATTGAACAACACATTCCTCAATCTATGGATCAAAGAGCAAATTACAAAGGAAATAAAAAATACACCAAACTGTAGGACAATGAATATGCACCATTATCAAAACTTGTGGGATGTAGTGAAAATAGTTCTTAAAGATTTGTAGCACAAAATCATCATCTTAGAAAAATCTCAAATCAATCATCTAAGATTCCACACCTCAAGATACTACACCAAAAAAGAAAAAAAAAAAAAAGGACATTAAGAGCAGAAATCAAAGAATTTGAAAAGAGAAAAAAATTTTTTAATTTATCAAAGCATACATTATTTCTTTGAAAACATTACCAGTAAATATACACTACTAAACTTGAAAATGTAATGAAATGGACTAATTCCTAGTAAAATATAACTTACCAAAACTAAGTCAGTAATTGCCTAAATATTCTTATAACTATATTTAAAAAATCAAAGCAATAGTAAAAAATTCCTCCCACCAAAACAGACTCAAATGGCTTCATATGTGAGTTTCAAAACCCAAACTTTCAAAAGAAAAAAAAAACCCTCAAACTTACATAAGTGATGGAAGTATAAATAAATACAATCACTCTGGAAAACAATTTACTACCTTGTACATTGGAACTTTTATCTTTTAACCCACAAATTCCCTTCTAGGTATCTAAGAACTTACGTAGATTTGGACTAGCAAATACATATGTAACATTATACACACACATAAACACTTATAAGTAAGATAGTAATGCTTATAATGCCAAATGTGGCATGGGGAGCCAAATGCCCACTGACTGGAGACTGGATAAATACAGTGCAATTTTAAGTATGCACAAAAGAATATTATATGGTTATGAAAAAGAAAAAACTACAGACCCACACAAAGACGAAATCTTAGTAACCTAATATTAAGTGAAAATACAAGTCCCTTATAGAACAACATATCATATGACTATCCTTTTTCACAGCATCAAAAAACAAGCAAAGTTAGATTTTTTTTAATATAAGGAAATAAGGGGGCACCTGCATGGCTCAGTTGGTTAAGCATCCCGAATCTCAGTATCGACTCAGGTCATGAGCTCACAGTTTGATTTGTGAGATCAAGCCCTGTGTTGCACACAGCAAAGCCTCCCCTGCTGGGGATTCTCTTTCCCTCTCTCTCTCTCTCTCTCTCTCTCTCTATCTGTCCCTCCCCTCCCCTCTCTCAAAATAAACAAACATTTAAAAACAAAAATAAGGAGGAGCGCCTGGGTGGCTCAGGCCTGGGTGGCTCAGGCCTGGGTGGCTATGTGCTGACAACTCAGAGTTGGAGCCTACCTCAGATTCTGTGTCTCCCTCTCTCTCTGCCCCTCCCCTACTCACGCTCTGTCTCTCAAAAATAAACATTAAAAAAATTTTGTTTTTAATAAAAAATAAAATATTTTGTTCAAATAAGGAAATAAGAAAAACAATTCAAGATAGTTAACTGTGATGGAGAGGAAAAAAAACAGAACAAGGGAGGAACACACAGATGTAAGTTACAGAAACTGTGCTACTTACTGGTTTGGGTGGTAAATTCTGGTTATTCGGCTTATTAAATTTTTCAATAAACCTTAAAAATACAATGCCTGAATTGATAAATTGTTATAAACCAAAAACTGTAATTAATTAAATTCTATGAACCTAATGTATTAAAAAAAAAAAAAGTAGGGGCACCTGGGTGGCTCAGCCAGTTAAGCAACTGACTCTTGATACTGGCTCAGCTCATGATTCCAAGGTTGTGAGATCGAGCTGCCCCCCCACCCACCCCTACAAAGTAAATGGTTTCTAAGACTTTAATTATTATGGCAATGCTTCTAGGAAACAACCTGAAAATACCCCCCAATATTATCTTAAAAACATATACGGGAAATACACAAAAGTTTAGAGAGAGATGGGCTCAGAGATTAAACACACACATACTTAGACTGATTCAAAACTAAGAATTCTAGTCACTGACAGTGAATGGACATAATCACCAGGAATTAAGTCTACTTTTCAACCCAAACCATCTATGCAAATCTAACCTAGGCAAAAACCCTATCATAGCAAATAAGGTTAAGAACACAAATGTCTAGGTTTCAGACTTGTGTAAATAAGTCCAGAAAATTTCCTTTATCTACACTCAAGGGTTATATAAACATCCCTTCATGAAGGTAAGTACAAGAGAAAGATAATCTAAGACCCTACAAAAATTTTTGCATCACAGAAGCACTCCTCTAGAGAATTTAGAAAGATCCCTCAGGAATAACATAATCCAAAAGAATTTCAAAAAACATTCATATTCTTGATACAATGTAAAAGGACACTGTATCTTTTTGATATATTAGTACTGTATAAAAGAGAGAAAAAATATGCAAGAAAAGAAATCACAGAAGATGTTGAAAGTAAGAAAAAGGAACAAGAGAGAGAATAAAATTAGTAAAAGAAACTAAAATATAAGTGGTTGCCAGGAAATAGGGTAGAGTGACTACATATGTATATTTATATCTACCTTGAACCTATCAAAGGGAATAACCCCACAATAAAGAAAGCTTTACCTCCAATAAAACTGACAAATGGCCACAGATCCTTATTAGAGTTTCTGGAATAATCTATGCAACACAATGAAACTAACCCAATTAAAGTAGGATGCCTAAATGTTCCATAATCATTCTCTGAATTCAAGTAACACCAATACCAGAAAGTAAAAGTTCATCCAAATTTGCAGAAAAGTATTGAAGACGAACTTTTTCTTTAGCAAAATTAGGGAAAATCCTGTTGAGGGTCCATTTCTACAACCTAAAAAAAAATGGCATGGGAAATAAGCTATGTGGCATACTATTTTTATTAAAAAAAAAAAAAAGGCTACCTAAGTTGAGGACCTTTCAATGGCTGAGCAGGAGGTAGCACACATCTGGATTATGACCACACAGCAATTATGTTCTAGGTATCTAATTGAACTTCTTTTAAAAAAAAATTTTTTTAATGTTTTTTATGAGAGAGAGCATATGCACTAGCGGGGGAGGGGCAGAGAGAGATGGAGCACCAGCAGGAGCAGGGCAGAGAGAGACAAAGACAGAGAATCCAAAGTGGGCTCTGCACTGATAGAGAGTCCTGTGAGAGGCTTGAACTCAAGAACCGTGAGATCATGACCTGAGCCAAAGTCAGGTGCTTAACCAACTGAGCCATGCAAGCACCCCTCTTTTGTTTTTTTAAACGTTTGTTTATTTTTGAGAGAAAGAGCGCGAGCAGGGGAGGGGCAGGGAGAGAAGAAGACACAGAATCTGAAGCAGGCTCCAGGCTCTGAGCTGTCGGCACAGAGCACGATGCAGGGCTCAAACTCACAAACTGCGAGATCATGACCTGAGCTGAAGCCGACACTCGACCAACGGAGTCACCTAGGCACCCCGAATTTAACTTCTAAGGCAATGATTATAATAATGCCTGAGTGATGAGCCAATTTTCTAGGTTCATGTAATGTTCTACATGTTATTAGAGGTTTGAATTACACAGGTGAATGCATTTGTCAAAAGTCGGTTAACAGAGTGAGCACTTCCATAATGGTAGAGTAAGGACCTATGAAAACTCACTCATTGATAAAAGCAACAGAACATCTGCAAACATTGTCAAAAATCAACATTTTCAGAATAAGTATTAACCAAAGGCTTGAACAATCCAAGGAGTGTTTATTCAAGACACACAGTTGAATCTCAGAACAGTGAGCTCTGTGATGTTTTAACATGCCCAATCCCACTTCCCGCCTCATCAGCTCCACAGAAGCCTTGAAAACTGATAGCCTTACAATCACAGTGAAAACCAGCTACCCAGGAGTCACTGGAGCAAGTTTGGAGTTCCCCTAAAGCCCCTTTCCCATAGAACTGCCATTATTAGATTTGTCTGACAGTTCCCAAGGAACCTCCACTCATAGGGTTTGCCTTTATTTGACCCAACTCAGAACCTGCTCACTGTGAACCACTTTTCCCTCAGTCATTTGTCAAAAACTTATCAATGGTAATTATTTATGATCACAGCTGAGGAACGCAATGAAAACAACTGGGAGGAAATAAGAACCTGGCCAAAAACTGACAAAGAAAAGCTGGAGAATGAGAGATCCATAGTGGGTTTTAAAAGCTGCAACATATTCATGAGAATAGAGAAGAAGGGCATACTCATATGCAGGGCTAGCCACATGCTCAAGAAAGCCCTAAGCTTTCATTTCTGGCTGACTTTGAGGTTCTGTGCAAGCAAGAAGTAAAGACTAAGGCAGAGTTTTAAACTTCCTACCAGAGCATTAAAGACATACTCCAATATGCAAACAGAGCGCACTGGCAAAAGCTCGGAAGACTTGATGGTTCCAGACATTTAAGGAAATGTCCAATCACTAGCTAGCAACACAAGATAAAGAATACAGACTTTACAGAATTAGTTTAGAGGGGAAACTATAAAAATAACAAAAAAACCAGAAGCAACAAACAAGCCCTGGGGAGAAGGATCAATCTAATTTCCAGAGTTGCAACACTATATTATTTAAAATGTCTTATTCTCAACAAAAAATTGTAAACTGGGGCGCCTGGGTGGCTCAGTAGGTTGGGTGGCCAACTTTGGTTCAGATCGTGATCTCACAGTTCCTGAGTTCGAGCCCCGCATTGGGCTCTGTGTTGACAGCTCAGAGCCTGGAACCTGCTTTGGATTCTGTGCCTCCCCCTCTCTCTGTTCCTCCTCTACAGACACACACACACACTCTCTCTCTCTCTCTCTCTTGCTCAAAAATGATAAACATTAAAAATAGTTTTAAAAAAAGAAAAAAATTATAAGCCATGCCAAATTAAAGTATAGTCCACACACAGGAAAAATAGCAGTAAGAAGAAACTGTCTCAGAGAAAGCCCAGACACTAGACTTACTAGACAAAGATTTAAATCAGCTATTTTATTTTTTAAATACTTATTTATTTTGGGGGCAGGGCAGAAAGGGAGAAAGAGAATCCCAAGCAGGCTCCACGTTGTCAGCAAAGAACCGGATGTGGGGCTTGATCTCACGAACCATGAGACCATGACCTGAGCCAAAACCAAGAGTAGGATGCTTAACCAACTGAGCCACCCAGGAGCCCTTAAATCAGCTATTTTAAAGTGCATTACATGAACAGAAATCATGAAGTAAATAGTGAAGTATGAGCACAGTGTTTCACCAAATAAACAACAGAGGCAGAAATTATTTTTTTAAAAAAGAACCAAATAAAAGTTCTGCAATTTAAAAAAATTCAGTTAAGTGGCTCACTAGCAGATCTGAGTTGGCAGAACAAAGAATCAGTGAACTTAAAGGCAGGTCAACTGAGTGTACTTAGTCTGAGGAACAAAAAGAAAAAAGAATAAAGAAAAATGAACACAATCTCAGAAACCTATAGGACACCATCAAGCATATCAATATATGGATAATAAGAGCCACAGAGGAGAAAGATTTGAAGAAATAATGGCCAAATACTTCCACAAATGTGATGAAAAACATTAATCTACAAATCTAAGAAGTTCAAACACCAAGTAGAAGGAACTCAAAAGACCCAAACCTAGACACATCAGTATCAAACTATTAAAAGCCAGAAAAAAAAAAATCTTGAAAGCAGACAGAAGAGATTAGTCACACACAAGGGATATGCAATAAGATTAACAGCTGATTCTTCATCAGAAACTATGGAACCAAAGGCAGTAGGCAAACATGTTCAAAGCATTAAAAGAAAAAACTCAACTTTCAAAAATAAAGGAAAGGTTAAGACAGTCCCGGATAAACAAAAACTGAGGGAATTTGTTGCTAGTAGATCTGCCCAAAATAGTTACTAAAGATGATGCTTTTTACATCCTTTCTGATTTTTCCCCCTTCTGATTTAAAAGATAACTGCATAAAGCAGTAACTATAAAACTATGTTGATGCAACTATGATGTATAAAGATGTCACTTATATAAAAATAACACAAAGGAGTAGGAGGAGAATAAAGCCATATAGAGGCAAATTCTTTGTATATTCCAGACAGTAAATTGCTATTAATCCAAACTGGATTGTAAGATGTTAATTGTAATCCCTACAAAAACAACTAAAAATTAGACTAACAACTACTGAAAGCACATTAACGACTGCTAAGAGTGAGGGAGATGGTGAGGGGACACACAAGTGACCACCATGAGTAAAGGTTTCTTTTCTTTTGGAGTGATGAAAACGTTCTGGAATTAGTGGATGATGCACAACTTTGTGACTATACTCAAAACTACTAAATTGTACACTTTAATATGGTGAATTTTATGGTATGTAAATTACAGAACCATAAAAAATAAAGAAATCCAATGAAAAGCTTCAGACAGATGTGAGCATTTCACTGCATATAAATTTTACCTCAAAAGAAACGGACTCTAGTAATGGTATCAATGCTTTAAGCATTAGGAAAAAGTTTACAGATATCTGTAATTTATTTTGAATTAAATTTTAAAACCTGAACTGAAGATCGGTAGGATAGACTAGTGGGAAAGCAACAGTCAATGGTAGAAAATAGGTATGAGACGGGCACTGAGGAGGACATTTGTTGGGATAAGCAGTGGGTGTTGTATGGAAGCCAATTTGACAATAAATTATATTTAAAAAAAAAAAAAAAAAGAATGTAGGTATGAATATCTGGGTTATCACTGTAGAATTTCAACTTTTCTGTATGACAATGTTCATAAACTGCTGAGGAAAAGAATAGTGCTGAAGAAACACTCAGATCCAGGTTGTTGTTTTTTTGTTTTTTTTTTAATGTTTATTTATTTTTGAGACAGAGAGAGACAGAGCATGAATGGGGGAGGGGCAGAGAGAGAGGGAGACACAGAATCGGAAGCAGGCTCCAGGCTCTGAGCCATCAGCCCAGAGCCTGACGCGGGGTTCAAACTCACGGACCATGAGATCGTGACCTGAGCTGAAGTCGGACGCTCAACCGACTGAGCCACCCAGGCACCCCCAGATCCAGGTTTTGAACCTTTCTACAACTAGCCTGAACTCCACAAAAAACTAGTATTGTTAAAGACATATATGTGACAAATTATTGTAGAGTAAAGGAGAACATAGAGACATAACAAAGGGGAAAAACTTGAATATGAACATTATATACTTTGAATCAATGATAAATTTCTTGGGTGTGATAATGGTATTATCATTATGAGAATATCCCTGTGAAAGAGATACTTGCTGCAGTATTTAGTAGTGAAATTTCATAAAGAATCTAATTTTTAAAATGATTTAGGAAGGGAATGTGAGTATGCATATAGACAGAAGATAACAAATGTGACAAAGTGTTATTTAGCAAATAAATCTAGGTGAAAGATACGTGCATGCTAATACTGCTCTTTCAACCTGTTAGCTTTAACTTTTTCAAAATAAAAAGGGTGGGTGGAAGAGGAGTACCAAGGTTGAGCAGGAGTTATAAAGAATTTTGGCAAGTAACAACTCTCACCTCATCTCCCTCTATTCTCCCCTCCATATACTGTGGTCTAACCACACTTGTCTCCTTGCTCTGTCCCAATCAAAACAAGCTGATAATACTTTCAAGGTCTTTGTCTTTGCTGGTATTCTTTCTACTTGGAATATTCTTCCCCCAGATCTTCACTTGGCTATTTTCTTTTAATCATTCAAGTCTCAACCAATGTAATCTCAAAGAGGCCCTCTTATCTAATGATTTTAATTTAAGAGATGCCCATCAGGCTCTAACACATCACCTGATTTTTTTTTTTTTTTTTAACGTTTATTTTTGAGACAGAGAGAGACAGAGCATGAACGGGGGAGGGTCAGAGAGAGGGAGACACAGAATCTGAAACAGGCTCCAGGCTCTGAGCTGACAGCACAGAGCCCGACGCGGGGCTCGAACTCACGGACCATGAAATCATGACCTGAGCTGAAGTCGGCCGCTTAACCGACTGAGCCACCCAGGCGCCCCTGATTTTTTTTTTTTTTAATGTTTATTCATTTATTTTGACAGAGAGCAAGAGTGAACGAGGGAGAAACAGAGAGAGAATGAGAGAGAGAATCCCAAACAGGTTCTATGCTCAGCCTGGAGCCCAATGAGGCATTCTATCCCACGAACCGAACCGTAACATCATGACCTGAGCTGAAGTCAAGAGTTGGATGCTTAACGGACTAAGCCACCCAGGCGCCTCTCTCCCCACCAATATTTTCTTAACAGCAATAATCCATGACTGGAATGCTTATAAATTTTTTGTGTGTTTTACTTCTGTTTTTCTCTCTACAACATAACCTACAGGCCAAGAGAGTCAGTTGTTTTATATTTTAGGCTGTCCTTCCTTGTCTTTCATAGCCTGTGTCCTATGACATCCACTCTTGTATCCAGTAAAAACTAAACTGGAAATAGTAAAGCAACTGATAATCTTCTTCTACAGGAGAAGCTAGGGGAATAAGCTTTGTTAACATCTGATGTTAACAAAAATCAGAGTGGGTGGGTCAAGGGACCGATATTAGACTCAAAGACTATGAGTATATAGTAGCTACAACAACTGATTGTTTAGTGATACCTAAAATGCTAGGACCAAAACCAGCAACAGTTAGCTTTCTACCAAAAAATAAAATGTCTTGGGGTGCCTGGGTGGTTCAGTTGGTTGAGTGTGTCCGGCTCCTGATTTCAGCTCAGGTCATGATCTCATGACTTGTGAGATCGAGCCCCATGTCAGGCTCCACACTGAGCATGAAGGCTGCCTGGGATTCTCTCTCTCCCTCTCCACTACTCGCACTCTCTCAAAATAAATAAATGACTGTTAAAAATTTTAAATTTCCCTAACATTTGACTTAAGTTTAAAAGTTTACATTGTGCTAAGACCTAGAGAAAAATGAGAGTCCATGTTCCATGAATCCAGGTAAAATTTAATCTAACACTATAGTTTCTACTCTTCCATTTGATTTAAATGACATTTTTCTACCTTTTTTGCCCAATCTACTATTTGTCCTCCTTTCCCTTATACCTAATATTTCTATTGCATGCTAAATTCTATCCTTACATTATAAAAGACAATGGTCTTTGCCTTCTCTGTGGATACTTTATAAATCCTTGAAATGACATGTACTCATGAATATAATGAAAAAGAATGGTTGTAGAAAAGTCTGAGGGTAACAATGAGAAAGTAGTAACTAAAATGATAGCTTATAGAGCTTGTATTTACTCATTGCTTACCATAAACCAAGCTCTATTCTAAGGATTTTACAGTGTACTAACTCACTTGGTTTTCACAAAACCTCATGAGGTTTTATCCACATTTTACACAGATGTAAACTGAAACCCAAAGAAGTAAAATACCTTGACCAATGTCCTGCAACTATTAAGGCTAGATTCAAACCAAGCCAAATGATTTCTGAGACTGTCTTCACTATATGGCCTCTAACCATGACACTGTAAGTATGTACAAATTTGATAAAAATTGTGGGTGCTGAAATTTCAGAAACAAGAAGGCAAATATGCGAACTATATTAATTTTTAACAATATTAAGATTAATCCCTAAATTTGACTGATTCTCCTTGACATGACAAAAAGAAAAAAATAGGACACGAACAAACATTACTTAAAAATAATAATAACAACAACAACAGATTCTTCCCAAGTGTGCTACCTGAAGTACACAACATAGCTGAAAATACCAAAAGACTTGTGGGTCACAGTTCTTACTAGAATTCAGCTAATATCCCAAAGACCTATCTTTATAACCCTGACAACTTCTAGTATATTTTGTTTCCCCTGTAACATTCTCATTCAGGATATTTTCTATAAGCATATTCTGATACAAAACTCTTGACTAGACACTATTCACTAACAGCTGTGAATGTTTTATTAAGCAGAGACCTGTCAAGTAGAGCAATGGTGAACTCAACAGAACTAAATGTGGTTCATTAGACACTCTGTAAGTCACACTGGGTGATTTCTAAAGCCTAGTTTAAAACCATCCTACTGCTCTAGAGACCACAAAGCTCTCATCAAACTTTAGTAAGGAAAGGGTGAAAGGTCCAAAGTACTTAATATATCATAATAGCTTCTACGTATCTTAGGAAATGCAAAAATATTTCTTCAGTGGAAGGGCAAAATATTATGTAATTTTGACTATTTCTAAGTACTGATAATAAAAACTCAATAATATAAAAATCTTAAGTATATATGCTGACAATATATATGCTGATAATGTCAAAACCTCCAATGTACCACATTTAACTAAAGACATATTAGAGTTCCCATCCTTATTAAAATTCCCAGCTCCCCATCAAAAAAGTGAGTAAGGTTTTCTAACCTTTCAAAGTCACCTTGCCTTGTAAATTTTGACAACCTATACACGGCCCAGTTGTTAAGCTGTTTAGAGGTCATTCCTCTTCCATTATCTATTACTGCAACGGCAGGTTTTCCTTGTGTTTCATCAAAAAGCTATGAAATAAGTTCACAAAGACAGGAAAAGTCAAATCAATATTAAAAATATAAAAAGTTAAACATTAAAGAAGTAATTCAATGGGCTCACTCACACATTGCTGGTGGAAGTGTAAATGTATTACAACTTTCTAAAAGGTACTTCAGCTATATAAGTCAAAGGCCTTAGAATTCTTCATGTTCTTTAATCCAGAAATTCCATACCTCAGAATTTAGCTTAAGGAACTAATTAGATACATGTACAAAGACCTATCAATCATGCCAGCATTCCTCACAATGGCAAAAATACAGAAAAAAATCTAAATGTTCAACAATAGTAGATTACATAATTTATCATATAACCAATAAATGAAACTACAACATTATACCGCAGAATATTCATATGACAAATGTCTACAACATACTGTCAAAGGAAAGTAGAAGATCACAAAAAACAAAATGTAGGCTATGATCACACATACATATATACATATATGCATAGAAAAAAGGGCACATAAAAAATTTTAACAATGAAGGGACATCAAATAATTATTTCTACTTTTAGTTTTTGACCTTATTTTCTAATTTTTCTACAATGAACTTACGGTACTTCTATAAAAGGAAAAGTAAAATTTCTTTATAGTATTATTTTCTTACCAATTTGATCTGTATTCTTCTAATACCAGTGTTTCGAGAAGTAGCAGACAATGAATTGTCAATTAATTCGGCAAGAGCAAATGCTGGAAGAGAATGAGAAGACATCACTGCTTAACTTTTCCCTCCCAAATACTTCATTTAAAAGTACAAAGTAAAAGAAACTCTGAAGTACCTTAAGCCATCACTTTTATTTTCCAAAGAGCTAGAATTAAAGTATTATCCTGATCCTAATGATATAATACATAATAAAGGCATCATCACCAATCACCACCGCATAAAAAAGCAGTCATCAACCAGTACTTGTAAGGCACTAAACGGCATGAGTCAGCCAGCCATGATTCCTGGCTTCAAGGAGTTTATAATCTAAAGACAGACATACAGACATAGAAGACAAACAGAAGACCATAACCATAAAATCAAATACTAGTTCGTGGTATGTAATACATCATGCACAAGTCAAAAGTAAACACATTTAGAGATGAAGGGGCAAATCTAAAGCAACTATAAAAGTGTCTATTAAGAACTAATTTAGATATGGAAATCTTGTAACTAACAGCAACTTGTCAAATGGCAGAACATGTCTGTTTAACAGAGAACTGCTAATTATTTCCTACAACAACCAAGCTGATATTCAACTTCTTAATGGCTCACTATTATCACCTAATATTCTCTTTTCTTCAAGGTCACTACTAAAACTATTTTCCACTTTTATTTCCTTAATTAAAAAGGGCAACATACCAAATTTATGTCTCTTACTTTCCCTGAAGCATAACCCAACACTATAAATTAATCCACAGAGTAGCACCCCAGCAAGCATTCCAAAGTCTAAACACTTACAGAATGGCTATGTTTATAAACTACAAAGAAGTTACCACAAATTCGATTACATAAAAGGATCTGGCCAATGGTAATGTCTAGAAAATGGAGGAGGAACATTGTAAGAAATGGGAGGAAAAGAAAGAATTAAGAGAAATTTGGAGGGAAGAATTTGTATCCGCAGAAATATGAATGAACAAAAGAAAAAAATTCAAGATGGTTTTGGGTTTTGAGTCTTTGCTCTAGATCTAGACTTGATAAATGGTCATATTTACCAGTAAGGAAAAATTTAGAGGGGAAGGAAAACAATCATTCCGTTTTAGCTGCAATGCGCCACCACTACTACATCAAACTCAATGAGTATAGGTGGCCCATAGGGAGCTAGAACAGATACTTGAGAGAATAAAAACAGCCAGAGGTAAGGATTTTTGCTTCACTGACAGAACAGTCAAGGCTTGGATCACTTCATTAAGAGAAAAGTATAAACAAAGAGCAGCATGACTTGAAGAAATATCCACTATATGGTCAAGGATAATAAGAAGCACCACCAAAGGCCAATGAAACAAAAGGAGGGAAAGACCTAGGAATGTAAAGTCACAGTAATCAAAGCAAGAACTTAAACAGGGAGACTTTCTTTTTCTTTTTTTTTCTTTTTTTTTTTTCAACTTTTTTTTTTTTTTTTTTTTTGGGACAGAGAGAGACAGAACATGAACGGGGGAGGGGCAGAAAGAGAGGGAGACACAGAATCGGAAACAGGCTCCAGGCTCTGAGCCATCAGCCCAGAGCCTGATACCGGGCTCAAACTCACAGACCGCGAGATCGTGACCTGGCTGAAGTCGGACGCCCAACCGACTGCGCCACCCAGGCGCCCCGAGACTTTCTTTTTCATATGACAGCAGGAATGATGACTAGCACAACTAATCTGGAAGGCACTTAAATTTATATCAAATCTTGAAAATGAACTACCTATTCACTCTATAATTATATATTTAGAAATCTATCTCCAGAGAAAGAATTACAAGTTCATTCAATATGCAAGTAAACACTTACTATTTTCAGCCATTATTCTAGGGATAGAACAAAACAGACAAGAGTCCTAATCTTGTGGAGTTAACATTCTAATTAAAAGATGGAAGAATCAGGGCGCCTGAGTGGCTCATTTGGTTAAGCATCTGACTTCAGCTCAGGTCATGATCTCACTCCTGGTGAATTCAAGCCCCACATTAGGCTCTGTGCTGACACCTCAGAGCCTGAAGCCTGTTTTGGATTCTGTCTTCCTGTCTCTCTGCCCCTCCCCTGCTCACCCTCTCTGTCTCAAAAATAAACAAACATTAAATTTTTTTTTTTAAAAGATGGAAAATGATGAGAGAGATGGAAAATGTAATATAATCATAATCATCTTAGAAAGTTGTATACGTGATGGAGAAAAGAAAGAGCAAAGAGACTAACAGTTAAGGTACAAAGGAAACACAGTTGCAATCTTAAGCAGGTTAATTTTTGTTAAGAAGGTAATAAACAAAACTTCAAAGAGGTGAGGCAATGAGAAAGGGCCTATCTGGACAAAGAGTATTACAAGCAGAAGGCCCTAAGCTAAGTATAGAGCTGGAACTGGGGTAAAATGAACAAGCAAAAAGAAGAGTTGAGACAAAGGCAGAGAACTCACAAAGCAGAGCTACAAAGGTCATATAGATGATTAAAAAGACTTCGGCTTTTATTCTCAGTGAAATGGGGAACCATCAGTGTTTTCAGCAGAAGAGTAACACAATCTGACTTCTCAAACCTTACATGGACAGGCATGAAAAGATAGAGATGAATTAAGAGTTCACTATATAATCTAGGTGATGATTCCTCGAGATCAGGTTTAAAGAAACAAACTGTCATTTCTAGATACACACTGAGGATAGCGCCAACAGAACTTTCTGACAGACTGAATGAAAGATCAATTTGATTTTTGGCCTAAGCAACTAAAAAAACAGCAATAATCAATTTGGATGGGAAAATTATGTGTAGTTAGGATTCATTGATCAGATCAGGGCTCCCATCTTAGGTTTTCTAGTGGAGATAACATATGGGCAGCTGCACAGACAAAACTGGGATTCAGGAGAGAAGTCTGACATTATTATCAATATTTAACTAAAAACTACCATTTCTATCACCTCCATTTAGGAGTCACTGCCATAAAGACGGTATTTAGAACACTGACATTGGATAGGATGACTAAATAAGATAAGGAACCAAGGAACTAAGCCCTGAGGCACTTCAAGATTAAGAAGGTTGAGGAGGGAGGTCAATTATATCTCAATTAAAGAAAAAAAGAAAAAGAAGAAAAAAAGAAGATGGAGAGAGAAGACTACAGAGAAGACAGTGAGGTAGAAACAAAATAGAGTATGGTTTCTCAAAAGTTAAGTGAAGATTATTTTACCAAGGAGGAAAAAGTGACAAACTGTCAATGCCTTGAGTAAAATGGGAACTGAAAACTGATCATTGGATTTAGTCACTGGAGACTTTCAAAGTGTAACTACAGGGGCAACTGGGTGGCTCAGTCAGTTGAGCATATAACTCCTAATTTCAGCTCAGGCCATGGCCCCAGGGTTGTGGGATCAAACTCCCTGTTGGGCTCCTCACTGAGCATGGAGCCTGCTTAAGATACTCTCTACCACTCTGGTAGAGAGTACTCTGGCTCGCACTCTCTTTAAAAAAAAAAAAAAAAATACAAGAGAGTGAAAAGGAGAGAATGGGAAGAGGAGCGACACTACTGACAGTAAATACAGTCAACTCTTTTAAGGAGTTTTGCTGTAAACGGGAACAAAAACTGGGCAGTAGCTGGTGCAAGTAAGTATGATGTTTTTAAGATGGGAGAAATAAGACGGTAGCTTTCTTGTATATAATGAACATCAGAGGTAATAAATATAACGGTTAGGAGTTCAAGTTCAGTAGTTCTTCCTCTGCTAGGGTTCAAATCCTGGCTCCAACACTTATTAGTAGGGTGGCCTTTGTCAAACTACCTAAAATCTCTTAGCCTCAGTTTCTTCTGCAAAGTAGGGTCATTACCTAACATTAGCTACTACATGGGATTAAGGATTAAATGAGATAATGTTCATAAAGCATTTGGCACAGAGCCTGCCACTGCAGCTGACAGTAGTAATACCAGTACTTCAGGTGAGGATGTGTACAAAGATTTAGACAAAAGAATATTCAGTCATGTGTCACATAAAAAAGACTAAAAACAACCTAAATGTCTAACAGTAGAACACTGTTCAAAGAAATTTATGTAAATAATGTATAAACACTAAAAACAAATATACACTGACATATATATTAAACATGTTCATTTTATTTTAAACAAAAAAGTAGATTAAAGAAGTATGTACCATATAAAACCACTAAAAAAGTTATGAAAGGGTCTGAAATGATAAACACCAAAGTGTAAGTGGTAGTTATATCTGTGTGGTAGAGATATGATGTTCTCTATGTTCTCTTTACTTATCTATGTATTCTAATTTCCTACAAACTATAATGCATACAACGAGAAAAATATTTTTAATAAGTTTATAATGAATATCTAAGTAGTACTGAACACATTGGCAGGATCCAGACAGAAAAGACTCTCTAAATCAACTGATTTATATAAAGGTCATTAGCAAACAATCCAAAGGTAGGATAAAAGTGGTGAGAAGTAATGGTAGAAAGAAACAAGAAATGAAGACCAGACCAAAAACCACTTACTTGTGCAGTTCAGGTATACAAATTTGTAACATAAAAAAAAAATTTTCTCAATTAGGAGAGGTCTACAGGAAGCCAGGAAGAATAAATCAGAGTATACAAGAGATGGAAAGATATGTAGGTACAATATTTCTTATACGTTAAAGTGGAAGAAATTGTAATACTAACTAGATTAGTTTTAAAAGAGAGGTATCTTTACTCTGAAGAAGACTTAGATAGAAAAAGAAACATATTGTGATAAAGAGGTTGAAGCTAGGAAGTTCACAATGACCAGTCATATCTTCTAATAAAGTAGAAACAGAATTTTTAAAAAGTGAAGGAATGCAACATGTGGTCAAGGGATAAAGTATAGTAATAGTTTGTCAAAATTAGTACAGATGTAATACTTACGCAAAGGATTTTGTCCTTCACTTGCGTAATATTCATACATGCCACTTTTAACCAGTGTGTCATAGTGAGGTAGGAAGTCAATTCGTTCTTTTGTAGCTGTAAGTAGTAACTGATTGACTGACTGTAGCAGGTATAGAGTGACTCCATCTTTAACAGTGTCATCTGTAATTAAGAAGTAATAACTTAAGTGCTACACTAGTATCAGAAACACCATGAATTTATAATTCTGAATATGCAAGTTATATCTATAAGATATCTTTAGAGATGGTACAGGCAAACCCTCAAACAATGGATCTATCTATAAATTCAGTTGTGTTTTATTAAGGATAGTACAGTGGAATTGGCCCAAATATTTCCACTCATCTACAACACTCAATTCTTAATAAGTTAAACTATCGCAGGAAATCAGACAAGGAACTAAATTCAAAAGGAATCAAGCATGAAAACTGGCAGGTCCTGGAATCTAATTGGATAAAAAAAAAAAAAAAGATAGTGGGGGACACCTGGGTGGCTCAGTCAGTTAAGCGTCTGACTTCAGCTCGGGTCATGATCTCACGGTTCGTGAGTTCGAGCCCCGCATCTGGCTCTGCGCTGACAGTACAGAGCCTGGAGCCTGCTTCGGATTCTGTGTCTCCCTCTCTTTGCCCCTTCCCCACTCACACTCTGTCTCTCTCTCAAAAATAAACATACATTAAAAAAATTAAAAAAAAAAAAGATAGTGGAAGAATCTAAGTTGGCGAGAATTAACTTCCTGAGGGCCCATGTAAAAGAAATGTGGCCAAGTATTACACAACATCTCATCTTCTGCAGCCGTAAATGACAACTATTTTTCTATAATCTTGTTTGAAAAATATGACCTCTACACAAACTGTGCACACATAATCAGTTTCCCCCTCCACTCCATGAAAGTAACCAAAATTATCAATAATTTTAGATGCTTATCTGTGTAATAAAATAGTTACTGCCCTATAATATACTAGAATATACTAAATATAAAAGCATCAAACACTGCTTACCAAAATTATCACAGGTAATTTCTTTCCTACTTGTTGTTGTAATAACAAATTTCTCTTCAGGTGAAATGCCAAGTGTCTATCCAAAATAATAGGAATAAAATCAATTATTACACAAAGGAAATAAATACATCATTCAAGTTCATAAGAATATGAAAATATTGATAGTATATCATAACCCTGTAACAATTACTGTATTTGCCTAAGAAATGTAAGTCTTAATATTTAAAAATTTTTCCTTTGCATAATTAAGGACAGCTCTACCTATTAATTACCTATTTGCTTAACAAGGTTGTTTTTTCTTCTACTGGCATATAAAAAGCCACCTAGGAACATGATGATTAGATGGAATATTTCAAAAGAATTTTAATATGAGCAGGGCCTCCTAGGCAAAAGGCATGCTATTTCATGTCAACACATAAGTAAACTCATCTGAAGGAAGCATTAACACTTATGCTCATATAAATACTTAAATACACAAAAAGTACTAGAAAAAAGGAGAAGTTAATATTTATAACACAGAGGTAAGGATAGCCATGCTATGCAGGATTTTCCGTATTAAAGAATCTCTTTAATCTATTATAACCCCTTCCAAAAGAGTAACTTTAAAAAATTAAGGCAAATTATAAATTCTGAGAGGGAATTCCAACAGGAGACAAAGAGCATCCTTAGGAAACCAAAAGCCTTCCTGAAACAAGATGAAGATCAACAAAGAGAAAAGAACAAAAAATCATGATCAAAAGGAAAAAATACAAATGAATGACCAATGAACATACAAAAAATAGACATTTTACAACTGATCAAAAAATGACAATAAGAAAAATGAGTTAACATTTCCATTAAAATTTTACATATCTTTACAATTAAAAGCCATATGCTCTTTCTAAAATTAAACAATACAACAATGTATAGTTAAGTGAAAAGACTGACTTCTGCTTTGAGTAATGATGGACTAATCTTAGACCAACTTTGCCACCAGGGTGGGACGGACAACTAGACTGATGATACTCACTCAAATCTTCAATAGCGATACTAAACCCTTATTGGTTCCCACTGAAACTTGTTAAAGCACCAACTCCTTATTCTAAACACTGACTAAAGGGAAAAAATAAAGGGGCGCCTGGGTAGCACAGTTGGTTGAGTGCTCTAGATCTCAGCTCAGGTCATGATCTCATAGCTTCTGAGTTCCAGCCCCTTGTAGGGCTCTGTGTTGACGGCATGGAGCCTGCTTGGGATTCTGTTTCTTCTTCTCTCTGCCCTTCCCCGCTTGTGTGCTCTCACGCACTCTCTCTCAAAATAAATAAACTTAAAAAGAAATTAAGGGAAAAAACACAGCATTTATCCTGCCTTTTTGGTACCAACTGTATTTAGGGGTAACCAAAGAGCTCTAATTGATGAGGCAAAGTTGTTATGTAGAGAATTCCAGCTAATAAATACAGGAGGAATGGCAATCAAAATATCACCATTAATGGATGAACTGTCAATTTTGTTATGGAGGGATCCAAGTGAAACCACCTGAATCCCACCTGAATGCTAATATGATCTTAGCACTGCTAAGAGTGGGAGAAATATTCGTTTATTACATGCCTCTTGATACAATGTAACATAAAGTACCAGCACCACCTACCTACGAGGTATTCTTTGCCTCCATACCTCAAAGAAGTTGAATCTAAATTTTGCTTATAAACCTTTAAAAATAACTTGTTTACAGGACATATGGAGATAGAACAAGTTAAATTACACCATGAAGGAGCACAAATCCATAATGTGCACTATTCAAGAAAAACCTGTTTGATTTCTTCAACAGGCAAAGGTCAAGAAAAACTGAGAAATTGGGGAAAGACAGTTGTGCTGAAATGCTCTAAATTCATAATATAAAAAAACAAATTCAACATGAGGACCCTGATGGAATCTTGATTTTAAAAAACCAATTATAAAAAGACATTTTGAAATAATCAGAGATACCTGTATATGAACAAAGCTATCAGACAATATTTTAAGATGTTAATTTTGATGGTGTGATCACAGAAATAAATCCATGTGAAAAGCTAGGAGTAAAATGAACCAAGAACTGGAATATGCCACAAAAGACAAAAATGATACTTGTGTAGTAAAATACTTGGTAACTGTTGAATCTGGATGATGAGTTAATGTGGGCTCATTATACTATTATCTCTTTATGTTTGAAGCTTTTTGTAAGAGAAATGTGTAACATAAAATATACTATAACAGACCAGTGGAAGAGAACAGTGCATCGTGATACAGACCCACATATATATACATGGAAATAGGAAGTGACATTATAAATTGGTGCGGAAAGAATAATTTCAATGAATGATACTGAAACTAGATAACTGCATAAAAATAGGTAAAATAAGATCCCCATCTTAACATACACAAAAAGAAATTTCAAGAGAACTAAAGATGCTGTATGTTAACCCAAATTTTAGAGGAGAACACAGAGGAATAATTTTGAGAAGACAGAGAAAAGGATTTCTGAAAATATACAAAAAGTGCAAGCCATAAAGGAAAAAATTAGAAAATATGAAGATACACTCATCCTCACTAGTAGAGAAATTAAAGCAACTTATTCCCATGAGGTTGGCAAAAATTTTAAGTCCTGATAATATAAAGTACAGGCCTCCACACAGGGAAACTGTTATTACACTATTAATAAATACACTATTTATACACTATTAATAAAATGATAATTAGGGTCACCTGAGTGGCTCAATCGGTTGGGCACCCGATGGCTGAGGTCATGATCTCAGGGTTTGTGTATTCAAGCCCCACACTGGGCTCACTGCTGTCAACACAGAGTCCACTTTGGATCCTCTGTCCCCTTCTCTTTCTGCCCCTCCCCCACTCATGCTCTCTCAAAAATAAATATTTATTAAAAAAAAAAAAGACTGATAATCAATACAACTATATTGAAAAACAATCTGGGGGTGTCTGGCTGGCCCTGTCTGAAGAGCATGTGACTGATGCTCTTGGGGTCGTGAGTTCAAGTCCTATGTTAGACACAGAGGTTACTTAAATAAACTGTAAAAAAAAAAAAAAAAAAAAAAAGCAATCTGGTATACTTTACTAAAATTAAAGATAATCATATCCTATAGAATTCCACCCTACAGAAATGAAGCTATGGACATAAACTGATGGGGAATAAAACTGTACTTGTTTAACAAATAAAAACTGGCTTTACAGACCTTTATTAGTTTTGTGTAATGAGTCTTTACTTTTTAGTTCACTACTACTTTATTTCTACAGTGCCCAATTGCTAGATCATGTGCTTATGTACCCTGCAGAATAAAGTCTGTTCTTACAGTTACTGAAAAACTATGTGCCAAGTTGAATTTTTAAGATTTACGTGCATCTGAATTGTATCTAATAATTCCATACACTCTCTCCATTAATCTGTTATTATTCAACTAAGATACTAAGTTTTTTGTCTTCCTTACCTATAATTCTGTATATGAGAATTATTTCTTGAAATCATAATTTTTCTCAATATTTTTAAGTCTTTGATATTTGGCAAATATAAATTACATTTTTACATAATTCATTATGCTTTTATGCAAGACGGCGTATCCTTCTCTCTATATATTTTTAGTCTAAATTCTATCTTATCAAGACATAAACTAAAGTCTTTCATGTTTTGTATTAACCTGGCCTTGAATACAGATACACTTACTCTGCCTTTCCCTATACGAAAGCAGAATAACATTCTATTTGGGCAAGAGACTTGATTAGGTTTTTTTTTTTTTAATGTTTATTTATTTGAGACAGAGAGAGACAGAGCACGAGTGGGGGAGGGGCAGAGAGAGAGGGAGACACAGAATCAGAAGCAGGCTCCAGGCTCTGAGCTGTCAGCACAGAGTCTGACACAGGGCTCAAACTCACAAACCTTGAAGTCATGTCCTGAGCCGAAGTGGGTCGTTCAACCGACTGAACCATCCAGGCGCCCCTAGGTTTTTTCATTTTTAAAAGAATACTTTGATCCCATCGTTTTCTGGGTTAATTGGTAAAGCAGACAGATCTGCCTTTAATGGGTAATAAAAATTACCTGCCTTCCATCTCTTTAGGTCACCTTCAAGCTACCTGTTGTCCAACCTTCCTCAAAAGCCAATTTTAAACTTTTCTTAACGGCTAACTAAATTGAGTCCATAAAGTCTTCAAATACTTTAAATTTCATCCATAGATTAAGTCAGAAACTACATACTTCGACCCATTGTTCTGAAACTCTGCAAACTAGCCTTTAGTTTGTCCTTTGACATTATACCTAATGTGCAGGTTTTGTCCCTGAATCAACAACAGACCAGTAACACCCATACTGCACGTGAGTGAGAAATTTCTAAGAAAAAAAAAAAAGAAGAAGAAAATTTGAGGAGTGCCTGGGTGGCTCAGGTGGTCAAGTATCCAACTTTGGCTCAGGTCATGATCTCACAGTTCGAGAGATCAAGCCCCACATCGGGCTCCATACTGACAGAGTGGAGGCTGCTTGGGATTCTCTCTCTCCCTCTCCCTGCTGCTCCCTGACCCATGCTTTCTCTCTCTCAAAAATAAATAACTTAAAAAAAAAAAACTTAAAAAAATCCGAGTGGTTACTGGTTAAAGCAGCTTGCATTACCCTAAATAACACATACCCTACCTTGCATTAAAGGAAATAAGCAGCAGCCTTTCCTCTCTTTAAGGACGTTGTCCGTATTATGAGGATTCGAAAGGAATCTAGGGAAAATTATTTCTCAAATCAAAGCTTTGCTTCACCAGCAAATGGAATGTTTTCATTTTATAGACACTGTAGTTTTTCTATCAATTATCTTTCCTTGTTTTGACCTCTAAGAAACTCAAAGCTGATTTCAAGGCTAAGCAATGGTGGAAGATATTATCAAAGTTTATTAACTCTCTTCAGGTTACTATTTTATTCCTTCCTATACCCACTTTTGCTTCTTCTTTTAATCTTCTGGAAAAATAATTTTTTTTAAGATTTTAAGTAATTTCTACACCCAACTTGGGGCTCAAACCCACAACCTCAAGAGCGAGAGTCACATGCTCCACCAAATGAGCCAACCAAGCACCCCTCATCTTCAGAACTTTTCTAAAAAAATTTTTTACATTTACTTTTGAGACACAGAGAGAGACAAAACATAAGTGGGGGAGGCGCAGAGAGAGAAGGAGACACAGAATCCAAAGCAGGCTCCAGGCTCTGAGCTGTCAGCACAGACCCCGACATGGGGCTTGAACTCATGAACCGTGAGATCATGACCTGAGCAGAAGTCAGACACTCAACCGAGCCACCCAGGAGCCCCCCAGAATTTTTAATATGTGTACCCTATGTACCAAAATTTTTTAAAAGGAAGACAGTGATTCATTTAACAGCTATAAACTAACTAGTGGTATAGCTCCTGCCCTCAACAAGCATACAGATTTTTTTAAGTATCATGGTAGAGTAACAACGTATAGTGGAACCACACAAAGAAAAAAGTAAACATCTCCTCAAAATTGGAGATGGAGGGGAAGGTTTGCATACTTGGGACTTAATGTCTGGATATATTCTGAAGAGCTAGCCAAATGAATCATCTTCTATGATTCTGCAAGGCCACAAGGGCTCAGGTGAAGTCAATAGCTGCATATCACAAGTGTAAGGGATTCTTCCAAATCTATTCCTTTTTTTTTTTTTCAACTTTCTTCTTTCCTCTTGACTGCTCCCTTCTTCCACCAAGTGAACTTTTACCAAATAACAGTTTAGAATACATAATACTGTTTAGCACTACAAACACTTATTAGTTCAAGTTTTAATGAAAAACTTTTACTTAGTGCATTATTTTGCCTCCTCCCCAACAAGGGAAATAAAGGCTGTAGTAAATAACGTGGGCACTGTGGAGATTTTTTTAAATAAAAATACAAGCTTCAGAATCAAAGAGACCTAGATTTAACCCCAGTTTCACTGCTTATTAACTGTGTAATCTTGGACTTAATTCAGTAATTTAATGCAGTTCTTCATGCAGGTAATGGAGACAAGGTTATGGGATTAGGTTACATAATCTAATGATGCTTTAAAAAATAAATTCTGCGGGGCACCTGGGTAGCTCAGTCGAGTAAGTGTCTGACTTCGGCTCAGGTCATGATCTCGCAGTCCCCAAGTTTGAGCCCCGCATTGGGTTGTGTGCTAACAGCTCAGAGCCTGGAGACTGGTTCAGATTCTGTATCTTCCTCCCTCTCTGCCCCTCCCCCCCCCAAAATAAACAAACATTAAAATTTAAAAAAAATAAATAAATTCTGCAAAAAAAGTTAGCCTTCCATTCTTTTTCCTTAACTAGTTCTTCCCTCTCCCTCTGATCAAATTTCACCTTTGTCTCTTCCAGCAGAAAAAAGTGGGAAGGAGGAGGAAAGAATTCGTCAAAAGAAAGATTTTGTTTGGTTTTCAAATTAAGATACTGAAGGAATGGAATAAATATATCTATTCCCTATAACAACTTAATTTGAGGCAAAGTGGTATAACAGAAAAAATATGGGTTCTGGGTTTGAATCCTAATTCAAGACTGTACTGTTCTACTTAAGTGAGTCACCATCTCTAAAAGTGAGTTATCACTTCTGTAATAATACTTCCCCTAAATAACAGTTACTGACACTTTTCACAAGGGAGAATTTATTTCTAAAGAGGGAGTGAATTAGTACAATGTTACTGAAAAGAAATCTGAAAATACCTATCAAGAGCTTTAAAAATATTCCTGACCTTTGATACAGAAAATTCACTTTCAAGTTTCTAAACAAAAGAAAAAGACATAAAACACGATGTATTCAAAGATGCTTATCATGGAATTACTTAAAATTGAAAGTAACGTAAATGTTGACAAAAAGAAGGGATTTGGTTATGTAAACAGCGGTACGAAACAAACTATTTCAAACTTTGATTATGAAGACTTGCATTAAAATAGAAAAATGCTGACAATATTAACTGAAAAAATAGAATGCAAACGTGCGTCACAACAATAAAAAAAAAAAAATCAGGGTAGGGTTATCTGGGTGGCTCAGTCGGTTAAGCATCCAACTTCTGCCAGGGTTATGATCTCTAGGTTTGAGTTTGAGCACTGCCTCGGGCTCTGTGCTGACAGCTCAGAGCCTGGAGCCTGCTTGGGATTCTGTGTCTCCCCCTCTCTCTGCCCCTCCCACGCTCGTGCTCTCTCTCAATAAATAAATGTTAAAAATATTTTTTTTTTAAATCGGGTAAGGATACAAAAAAATAACTCCAAGTGCTACCAGTATTTATAAATGTTATAGTAAAGGTTTCCTTTTCTCCCCCCTCTGTTCCATATTTTCTTTAACGTGCCGATATTTTTAACAATAAAAATAATGAACATAGAGTTCCCTTTTTGTGGAATGGTTTTGGAAACATTCATCAAAAAAAGATGAGCATTCATTCGGTTTTCAAATACATGGGAATCTGCTACTTCCAGGCACGGAATGAATGCACTGTTTATAATTTTGGCATTTGCCATGTGCCAGGCACAGTTCTAGACACTGGGAATACAGCCGTGAACAAACCAAAGTCCTTGCTCTTAAGTCGCTCTTATTCTACAGATATTGATTTCAATTATCTCAGCAACTACACAGAGTTGTGTGTCTAGAACAGTACTAAATCACCAGCCTCACCAAATTAAAACAATGCTTCAACACAAAGTTCTCTTTCCTTGGAAGCTAAGTAGCTTTGTAGCTTAAAAAGAACTTCATGTGGTTAAAACAGCACAGGGCTGTATCCTTTCTTTAAAGCTCAGGCACCACCACCGCCACATATCTAGAAGACACTTGACAGTTTAAAGTAGCTTTTCCTACACAATCAGTAATTTTTAGAGCAAACTAACACAGTCGAGATACATATACAAATATATATAGCCACACATATACACATCTCACACACACACATACATACACTGTATATACACACTATATATATAGTGTGTGTGTGTATATATATATATATATATATACACATATATATATATACACACACACATACACACACACACACCCTTCTTTGATGTTTCACAGCTACGCACAGACACCTTTCGAGCTAGTTCTAAAACTCTCAAGGGCTACGGTTCAGAGAACCAGAAGGGCAGCTCCACCTGCGAAGCTAACTCGGACAAGTGCTTCCACCAGGGAAAGAAGGACCTTGCCAGGGCGGGCCCACAAACCTCCTTGACAGGACGACCGGGGAAATTATTGGATCATTTAATGAACCTGAGGCAAACCGACTCCAGGAATTTCAGAACTCCCAACCATCGCAAGTCATAACAGAGCCATCGGGTTACAACTCTGTTCTCTATTTTAAAACAAAAAGTTCCTCACGAAAGAGACACAGTGACTTTTCCCTCCTGGAAGATGGGTTTAGAGTACTAAGGGCTTAGAGTACTAAGGTCGCCACGGGCCAATTAAACGCGAGGTTAAGAAATCCCGGGCAGCGAGGGCCACCCCGACCCCAACCCCGTAAAAGGGCAGGGGGAGGCCCACGGAGTTGCTGGCTCTACACTCCCAGGCCGAGGCTGGGACCAGCCCAAGGCTTCCAGCCGCCCGGCCACGGGCATGGCGGGCACCCGGCAGAGAGAAGCCAAGGCCGCAGAACTAGGGCCAGGTGACAGGTTTATTGCCCTTGGTGAGCAAGTTGAGTGTCTCGTCACCTTCCCAACCCAAACTCTACCCGCGCATCCCTCCTCGGACCCTTGGCGTACCTGACACACAGAGGCGCGGAACCTTGCGTAGTCCGAGCGCTCCTCGACCTGCAGCACCCGGTCCCCGAGCTCGGACTCCTTTTCCCGCCGGTCAAACAAGTACACCGTCCTGCAGCCGTCGCCTCCGCCGTCCTCTCCAGTTCCCACCGAGGGCCCGCCGCCGCCCGCCGCTGCCATATTGGGGGAAAGGAGAAAAAACGGCAGCGCCGGCCTCTACCGCGGCCGGCTCGGGGCCGAGGTGCAGGCTCCGCTCGGCGCCTTTAGCTCCAGCCCCCGGGGCGGCGCGAGGCCTCTAGCCCGGCGCGCTGCAGCTCCTCCCTCAGTGGCGGAGGCGGCGGCCGAGCAGCGCCGGGCGCGAGGATCACCCGGGAACCGATTCAAACGAGCTCCTGCTCCTGCACACGTCACTTCCGCGGCCCGTCGATCCCGGGGAGAAGGGGGCGCGCAGCGCGCTCTCCGTATGGCCGGGACCCGCGCCCGCCGCCTTCCACGCGAGCTTCGCAGCGCAACCCACGACCAGGGCCGCCGACCGGACTGTGGCGCAGGAGGAAGAAGGGCCTTTCGCGGCGCACAGGAGGCGGGGCGAATCCGGCAGGCCGCGCGGGCGGGGCGGGGCTTCAGCGGCTGCCTCCCTGGACCCGCCCCTTTCGCCCTCCAGAAGTTGGGAGGGAAGCGCGGTTCCTTGTGGGCGCCTGCGCTCTGGGGGGCGACCCATTTCCCAAGAAGGAGAGCTAGTGCGGAGACCTGCGGCAGGGGTCTTCCGAGTGGTTGTTTTCTCCTGGCCGAGAATGTCCTGGTACATTCCCGCCTCAGCGTGACCCCGACCGACTCTCCCTGGCCTCGAGCTCCCGGGGCTGCGGCGGTGGTGCCCGGGCCAGGGCTGCGTCCTCTGCGCCCTGGTCGCCTGAATGCGGAGGCTGGAAGAGGTTGGGCTGGCGGGCCTCGGGCGTCGCTGGGTGGGATTTCCTACGTAGCGAGCACGTGTGTCCCCACGCGGAGAAAACAGACGCCCAGGCACCTACGCCACCTTTTCCACCCCATTTGCTAGTGGTTCTTTGTGGGCTCCAGTGTGGGCCACTGAGACAAAGCTGGTCCCTGAGAACGATCGAACCTAGGTTCTCTGACGTCACTGTGGCCTTCCCTCAGGCGGCCTCTGAGGGTCCCGAAATGTCTGCGATTCTAAACCTTCCCACTGAACTGGCCAGACCTTCACGGCAGCGGTCTTGTTGCCAAAAATTGTGAATGAGAACACCTATGCCAAAGGATTAAGTTACGTAATTTTAGCAAAATGCTTACCATATAGTCTGCTTTCATAAAAGTCTTTATTGCCTTTCATTAAACATGCTTACCGCCGGTAGTGCCCTAACTCAACAACAAATAAAAATGTCATTGTTGGGAGGACTCAGTCATTTATTCTCCAATTCTTTTTTTTTTTTTTAATTTATTTATTTTTGAGAGAGAGAAGGAGACACAGAATCTGAAGCAGGCTCCAGTCTCTGAGCTGTCAGCACAGAGCCTGCAGGCTCCAACCTACAAACGGTGAGATCATGACCCAAGACCAAGTTGGGCTTTGAGCCACCCAGGCGCCCCTACTCTCCAATTCTTAAAAATGTTTAGTGAATATTTTGTACTTGAGAGTGACATTTAAATTCCCAAATCCCAAAGTAGCAGACTGTGATTTTTCAATTCTACAAAAATTTCGGGTAATTATTTAGTATATTTTCCGTTTTACTAGGTTTGGAAAGATCTTCATGGTTAATTATATAGATGGATTATTATCATTAATTATGTTATAAGCTTAGATTTGCTTGTTCCAGAATCTTGGGGGAGGGGAGTGGCTAGACTTACGATATTAAAGGTAGAATATAGTACGAACAAGAGTGTGAAGGCATGTATGTTTGGGGAACATAATTAGGACTGGAAGTGGAGAGAATAGAGCAGTAGATAGTGGGAGATATAGTTGGCAAGAGGCAAGTTGTGGCCAAATGCCATTAATGTTCTTGAAGGGAGAAGTAGGAGAAGGCAGACCAAAGTAACCTCTAACTCCTATGGGATTTCTTTGATGTCATGTTTTACTTCACAAATTCATGTGAACTATTTCCTCCTATAATGTAATAGTCTTTGATTTAAATATCTTGGGGCGCCTGGGTGGCGCAGTCGGTTAAGCGTCCGACTTCAGCTCAGGTCACGATCTCGCGGCCCGTGAGTTCGAGCCCCGCGTCAGGCTCTGGGCTGATGGCTCGGAGCCTGGAGCCTGTTTCCGATTCTGTGTCTCCCTCTCTCTCTGCCCCTCCCCCGTTCATGCTCTGTCTCTCTCTGTCCCAAAAATAAATAAAAAACGTTGAAAAAAAAATTAATATCTCGAGAAAAATACAAATGGAATAAAATTCTTAGCTAATGGGTAAAACAAATTGCGTTACTCTTTCATCAAATTGAGATTAGGGCCGGTTCATCATCAGGGGAGTCCCATTTCTCTGTACAGTATAGATATGTGGATACGAGCAGAAACTCTTTTCACGTCTGTAGAAGAGATTTCAAGATAATTGCCAAGAGGAGAAATACAAAACTGCCAGAGAAGTGTACTATAATATTATGGGCAACTATTGATGGAAGTATTGATAGTATCTTCTTCAGAGGTCAAGTGTGAATCAGTCTCATGTGCCAGTATGGTAACCTGAATAGCCTCAGAACCATTTCCATAACTTGTTCTCCAGAGAAACTCTCCAAATAGCTTTTTCAACAAAAAAAGATGAGTTTGTTCTTTATTCAATTTGAAAAAAGTTTGCAATGACCCAGTATCACAACTAGTTCTCTTCAACTGACTCAATTTTTATTTTCATTAGCCATCTTACCATATAGACTGTAAATAAGTGTTCCTTTACCATTTATCTATTGCTGTACAACAATCTACCCCAAAAACTAAGTAGCTTCTTGCACAGCTCTCCAGGGCCCACCCTCCGGGACATGGCCCCCATAATCTGAAATGCCATAGACCCAGACTAGAGCTGCTGGAAGGCAGTGAATAGTATAACTCTTCAAGCCCACAACTAAAAATGGCCTCCGGTAACACTACATTGCAAAAAATGGGAAAGAGGGACGCCTGGGTAGCTCAGTCGGTTAAGCCTCCAACTCTTGGTTTTTGGCTCAGGTCATGATCTCACCTTCCTGAGTTTCAGCACTGCATTAGGCTCTGTGCTGACTGTGCAGAGTCCATTTGAAATTCTCTCTGCCTCTACTCCGCTGGCCCTGTCTTTGTCTCTTTCAAAATAAAACACTTTTTAAAAATGGAAAAGAAACAAATGGAAGAAGTAAAAGAGGGGCACCTGGCTGTCTCAGTTGGTTAAGCATTCAACTCTTGAATTTGGCTCTAGTCATGATCCCAGGATCGAGGAATGTGGGAGGGAGCTCTACGTCAGGCTCCACACTGAGAATGGGGCCTGCTTAAGTTCTCTCTCTCTCTCTCTCTCTCTCTCTCTCTCTCTGCCCTTCTGCCCCCCTTCTGCTCTCTCTCTCTCTCTCTCTCTAAAATAAAAAATAAAAATAAAATAAAACTTAAAAAGGAAGAAGTAAAGAGTTGAAGAGCCTAAAGATTTGGTGGTGGAAAAAGTACAGTACCGATGTGTAGAGAATGGGAGGGTGGAGTAGTTCTTTAAGTGGAAGAGATTTACAGATTCTGACAATACTTGAAAACCTGAAGAAAATTTAGATCATCCATAGTTAATTGAACTTTTTTTAATTCTCAAAAAGCCATTAAAGAAAAAGGACAAAGAAAATCTTTATCTGACAGTGAATCTGATGATAGCAAATCAAAGAAAAAAAGAGATGTTGCTGACTAACCAAGATGTTTTGCCAATGGTCTTGGTCCTAAACAAATACTTAGTGTCATAGACAACAACAAAGAATTAATCTTTCTCATGAAATGGAGAGATGCAGATGAGACAGACACAGTGTTGGCAAAAGAGGCAAACATGAAGTGCCCTTAAATTGTAATTGCCCTTCAAAAAAAGAGACAAACTCTGCATTCTTGTCCAGAAG
Organism: Panthera uncia; assembly: GCF_023721935.1. Classification (NCBI taxonomy): domain Eukaryota; kingdom Metazoa; phylum Chordata; class Mammalia; order Carnivora; family Felidae; genus Panthera; species Panthera uncia. The sequence goes on along the minus strand of NW_026057586.1, from coordinate 52,380,705 downwards.
ATGCTGGACAAGAACATAATTGTATATATGAACATAATTGTTCATATATATATATATATATATATATATACACCTATATATATATGTATGTATGTCTTTTTTTATGAGTATTTTTTGAGAGAGAGAGAGAGAGAGAGCAAGGTGGGGCAGAGAGAGAGGGAGAGAGATTCCCAAGTAGGCTCTGCACCATTAGCATGGAGCCAAACGTGGTGCTTGAATCCACGAGCCATGAGATCATGACATGAGCCGAAACCAAGAGTTGATTGTTTAACCAACTGAGCCATTTTCATTCTAAAGAAAATCAAATTTAATCCGTTCATTTTGAGTAGTATTGAGAGAATTATTGGGTTGTTTTTGGTTTTTGCATCAATAGCACTGGTTACTTTGGACAAATAAAAATGAAGCTATAGTTGCTTCATTTATCAGAAAAGAACACATGATACTGTTGTATATTATTCTATCTGCATTAGGGAACAGTTTTTCTAAATGTTAAAAAAATGCCCATAGTGATCGCTGAATCAGAACTTGTTTAACCTATAATGGCTAAGGACCATTCTGGGTATTTTGTTTAAGTTTTTTTGTGTGTATACATAAATACAAGTATAAATGGTTGTTTATGGGGTTTTGGTTTTTTTTGTTTGTTTGTTTTTTGGGTTTGTTTTTGTTTTTTTTTTTTTTTGCCTTCACCAAAACAAAAATAGTATTTTACAACCATGAGTAAGTTCATGTTGTTTCTGGGATGCCATCATTCTGAGCAACCCAAGAAATAGATTACTTCAAACTAAATTGAAGTTTTCTGAAGCCAGAAACTCTCAACCAAATAGATGATTCTATAATTAATTAAACAACTTAAAGTAGACATCACAATTCCTACTTTATCTATAATTATATAAATGTAACAGTTTATTTGCAAAACTCCCTGAAAGGAAAAAATTTTATCACTACCAATAACCTAACCACTCAGGGGAGAAAACTAAACAAATAATGGTGTTTTTTAATAAGCCAAACAAGGCTTAGTTAAATGGGCATTCAAAGTTCTTCTTAGAGAACCATTCCTTTACAAAAGGTTGAAATCCTTATGTTATATTGATTGAAAGATCGTAATTCATGGAAAGTGTTCATGAAACCAATCAGATGATTAGAAATGTTGCTGTTTTGGACCTACTGCATAAATGAGCAAACAAACTTTTGTAGTTTAAACTATTGATTTGCATATTTTTCCTTTACCCGACCTATTCCTTACATGTAGGTTCAGTCTTTCCAGTATTTGTGTTACTGGTCCAGCAGAAGTCAGGAAACACAGTAACTCTATAGTAATCAGAATGTCATTCAACTGTGTATTGCGTACTTTATTGTAAATATTGGTAAACAGTGGTCAGTAAACAGTTTTACATTTAAAAATCTTAGTAGGGGGCACCTGGGTGGCTCAGTCAGTTAAGTGTCCAACTCTTGGTTCTGGCTCAGGTCATGGTCTCACGGTTTTGTGGGTTCAAACCCTGCATTGGGCTCTGTGCGGGCAACGTAGAGCTTGCTTGGGATTCTCTCTCTCTTCCTCTCTCTCTGCCCCTTCCTTACTTGCCCTGTCTCTGTCTCTGTCTCTCTCAAAATAAATAAGCTTTAAAAAAATAAAAAATAATTTTAAAAAATTTAAAAAACTTAGTGGTTTCAACCAGGAGCCATGTATTTACTCATGGTTCTGAAATTTGGACTGAACTTCACTGGGCAGTTCTGCTGGTCTCACTTGAGATCACATCTACAGCAGAAGTCACCTAGCAGCCTGACTGGGGCTAAAGTCCACGGTGGTCTCATTCACTCGGCTGGCAGCTGAGACTATTGGGAACTGAAGCTCAGTTCACCTCTACTAGGCATCTCTAATGAGCTTGGTTTTCTTACTTGGCTGTCACAGAATTTCAAAAGGAAAAACTCTAATGTGCAAATGCCTGTGAAAGCTCTGCTTGCATTGCATTTGCTGATGTCATTTGTCAAAGCTAGTCATATAGCCCAACTCCTGAGTGGTCCTATCCCACAATACAAGGAAGCTTACAGAAATCCCTGCCGATTCTGGGTTAGTGCTATTGTCTGTGTACTGTGATGAGACCAGTTTGATAAAATATTACAGGTCTAAGACAGTTGGCAGAAAGAAGGGGGAGAAATTACAATCTTGTTAGGATTTGCTGTGAAGTTAAATTCTCCTCAAATAAAAATACCTAGAATATAAAGAGCAAGGAAAGGGAATTTTTGAATACTCCTATCTTCACAACAAAATTTTCTTGTAAGTTTATTTGAGAGCGAGCGTGTGAACCGTGTGAGAGTGGGAGGGGAAGAGAGAGGGAGGGACGGAGAGAGAGAATCCCAAGCAGAGGGGGAGGGGCAGAGAGCGAGTCCCACCCTGACCTCATGGAGCCCCATATGAGGCTCAAACTCATCAACTGTGTGACCATGACCTGAGCTGAAATCAAGAGCCAGAGGCTTAACCAACTGAGCCACCCAGGCAGCCCTCAAAAAACAAAACTTTTAAAAAAATTTTTTAACATTTATTATTGAGAGACAAAGACATAGCATGAGCATGGGAGGGGCAGAGAGAGGTGGAGACACAGAATCTGAAGCAGGCTCCAGGCTCTGAGCTGCCAGCACAGAGCCCGATTCAGGGCTCGAACTCACAAACTGTGAGATCATGACCTGAGCTGAAGTTGGACGCTTAACCTACTGAGCCACCCAGGTGCCCCCCAAATTTTTTTTAAGTACACTTCTTAAGGTAAAGAAAGGTAAGGACAATTTTGGTGACTCAGACTGAGTTCAGACTTTGACAGCTAAAATTGTTTATGACTCTGAGCCCCAATCTACCAGGTTGGTAGAAAACATCTGGAGGTTCCTTTGTTTCCAGTTTTAACAAATTCCTAGTTCTGGGGCGCCTGGGTGGCTCCGTCGGTTAAGTGTCCGACTTTGGCTCAGGTCATGATCTCACAGTTCTTGAGTTCGAGCCCAGTGTCGGGCTCTGTGCTGCCGGCTCAGATCCTGGAGCCTGCTTCGGATTCTGTGTCTCCTTCTCTCTCTGGCCCTCCCCCACTTGTGCTCTGTCTCTCTCTGTCTCTCAAAAATAAAAAAGGTAAAACAACAACAACAACAAAAGTTCCAAGTTCTGAGTAGTGGGGAGAGAAGCTCATCGTTGTCAACATGGCCTCTTTAGATCTGATGGCTTCCTGTTGCTTTTGTGCTACCTCGAACATGGGAACCACTTGCAAGACTTTGATCTCATCTGCTCAGGTGTGCTATATAGCTAGCTAGGAGAGTTGGGAGTACCCTCTCTTCTTACCAGCCCAGAGGGAATCTTTCTTTAATTTTAATTTTTTTTTAATTTTTTTTTAACGTTTATTTATTTTTGAGACAGAGAGAGACAGAGCATGAACGGGGGAGGGTCAGAGAGAGGGAGACACAGAATCTGAAACAGGCTCCAGGCTCTGAGCTGTCAGCACAGAGCCCGATGCGGGGCTCGAACTCACAGACCGTGAGATCATGACCTGAGCTGAAGTCGGATGCTTAACCGACCGAGCCACCCAGGCGCCCCTAATTTTAATTTTTAAAAATGTTTACTTATGGGGGCACCTGGGTGGCTCAGGTCATGATCTCACAGTTTGCGGGTTCAAGCCCCATGTTGGACTCTGCGCTGACAGCTCAGAGCCTGGAGCCTGCTTCACATTCTTTGTTTCCCTCTTTATCTCTTTGTCTCTCCCCTGCTTGTGCTCTCTTTCTCAGAAATAATAAATAAGTAAATAAATAAACTCTTTTTAAATGTTTATTTATTTTGAGAGAGAGAGAGGGAGAGAGAGAGAGAATTCCAAGCAGGCTCTGCATTGTCAGCACAGAGCCCAACACAGGGCTCAATCCCACGAACCGTGAAATCATAACCTGAGCCAAAATCAAGACTCAGATGCTTAACCAACTGAGCCACCCAGGTGCCCCTTTAATTTTAATTTTAATCCATCTCTCTTCATCTTTCTTCAAGGTACTCTATCTATCCCTAGAAGTCCTTCACTCATTTTCATCCCCTCTCCAAAGCCCTTTGCATTCCTCTAAGAGCTTAGGTTTTTAGAAAAAAAGTTCCCAGGAGGGAAGTATCTTTTCTACTCTGCACCTTGTTTCAGTTATCTATTGCTGTATAACCAATTACCTTTAAACCTAGTGGCTTAAAATAATAATCTTTTCTTCGTTTCTTTTTTTAAGTTTATTTATTTATTTTGAGAGAGAGAGTGTGTGAGCAAGTGGGGGAGGGACAGAGAGAGAGGGGGAGAGAGAATCCCAAGCGGGCTCCACACTGCTAACGCAGGGCTCAAACTCATGAACTATGTATGAGATTGTGACCTGAGCCGAAACCGAGAGTCGGACGCTTAACCAACTGAGCCACCCAGATGCCCCCAAAAAACATTTTTCATTTTCTCATGATTCTGCAACTTTGGCAAAGCTTGGTGGAACCAGATTTCTCTGCCCCTGGTGGTATCAGCTTGGGCAGTTCTTTGAGGAGTCACGCTAAGATGCCTCACTCATATAGCTGGCAAGTTGGTGCTGGTTGTTTGCTGGGAGCTCTGCTGGGCGTGTTGGCCAGGACCCTCAGATCTCTTTCTCAACTCTTCCTCATGGCTAAATTAGGATTTTCATAGAGGTGGTCTCAGTGTAGTCAGACTAGTGGCTGACTCCCCCTAGAGCACAAAAGTGGAAGCTTGCAAAATTGAAGGTTTAGGACTGGAACAGCATTACTTCTGCCATACTCCATTGGTTAAAGCAAGTCATAGGGCCAGCCTAGATTAAAGGGAAGGGATGATACCACAGGCAAGAATATGGGAGAAATGGATCTTTGAGGGCCACCAAAGTAATTGTGACAAAGTTCTCCTGGGGCAAGAAATCACACAGTCTGCTATTTTCTTGAATTACAGTAGGCAGTTGGTGGGGTTGGTTATGGGAAAATCAAAGAAGGAAAAACGTGTTAAAATAAGCTAAGATCTCAGAATATATCTCCAGCCATATAAGCCTTTCCCAACTTTCTCCTGATATATTAGCTTTAATTTCCATGTCACTTAAAGAACCAACTTTCAGGGCGCCTGAGTGGCTCAGTTGGTTGAGCGTCCAACTTCGGCTCAGGTCATGATCTCGCGGCCAGTGAGTTCAAGCCCCGCGTTGGGCTCTGTGCTGACAGCTTGGAGCCTGGATCCTGTTTCGGATTCTGTGTCTCCCTCTCTCTCTGACCCTCCCCTGTTCATACTCTGTCTCTCTCTCTGTCTCAAAAATAAATAAACGTTTAAAAAAAAAAAAGAACCAACTTTGAATAAAACACCTTAAACATTTTAAATTAACTGTTTGATTGTGTTTTCACCTTTTGATAATAAAACATTGGTTAGTATTTCCTTCAAAAAAAATCTATATAGTTGCCAGGACCATAGGGCCAGCAGCACCCTGGCCTGGGCCTCTGAGCCTTGTAGCCCTGGTCACACCCCATCCAGCCTATTGCCTGGGGGGCTCTGCTGGTGGGAGGAGGACACCACGGCTAGAGAGGTCTTAAAACTGGGCAAATCTATCCAGCAGAAAAAGATATGTCACTGAAGAAGCAAAGAAGGTCCCCAGATATTGGACTGCCAGCACTGCAGCATTTTAAAGACCCAGGATTCTTGTTTGAAGCAGAATAACCCTGCTCAGACTCTGCCCAGGATAAATTAGCAGCTGAAGAAAAAACAAAAAACAGGGGCACCTGAGTGGCTCAGTTGGTTAAGCCTCCGACTTCGGCTCAGGTAATGATCTCAGGGTTGGTGAGTTCGAGCCCCGCATCCGGCTCTGTGCTGACAGCTCAGAACCTGGAGCCTGCTTCAGATTCTGTGTCTCCCTCTCTCTCTGCACCCCCCCCCCACTCCTGGTCTGTCTCTCTCTTTCTCTCTCTCTCTCTCTCTCTCAAAAATAAATAAACATTAAAAGAAAAAAACAGCCGTGAAGAAGAAAGGTACAAGAACACATGCAGACTTGGGAGTGCTCCAATGAATGAGGACACAGATTTGGAAGGATTCACTCATTCACTCAGTCATTCCTCAAGTATTCATCTCTGCTCCTTCATCATGTTTAGGGAGAAAACACATGTTTTGTATGTCCTCATTATAGCAATGGGTTTTACATAAACTATCTTATTTAAGTGTCACAACACCCCGGAAAGGCCGTTTTACAATTTAGCAACCTGGAACTCAAAGAGGTTAGCCAATATGTTCAAAACTTATACCCAGACTGGCCCCAAAGCTCTGCTACTTGTTCTTCCAAACATTTAACTAAAGGAGATGGGGTACCTTTGCCACCAATAGGAAATTCCCCATGTCTGTCATCAATACCAGTCAGCTTTTGTTCCTGTAACAAACATTCCAAAAATATCAATGATCTTTTTTGAGAAAACACTTTCTGTATTGATGTATAATTAACATAGAGTGTTATATTAGTTTCCGGTGTGTAATATAATAATTCAACCATTCTATACATTTCTCAGTGCTCCACACAATGAGTGTACTCTTAATCTCCTTCACCTATTTCTCCCATCTCCCCGCACACCCACTGCAACAGTCTCTTCTCTGTATTTGAGTCTAGATTTTTGTCTCTTTTTCCTTTGTTCATTTGTTTTCTTTCTTCTATTCTACATATAACAGTATATATAACCTAAGTTTCTGTGAAAGACATGTGTAGCCACCACTCAACTTAAGAAAAATAGTATTCCTGATATTTTGAAGGCCCCTCCCAAAATAACATCTCTTTACTACTAAGGTACTTTCTGTTTTGAAATGTGTAGGTATTCACACTCAGATATCACCTCACGCCAGTCAGAGTGGCCAAAATGAACAAATCAGGAGACTATAGATGCTGGCGAGGATGTGGAGAAACGGGAACCCTCTTGCACTGTTGGTGGGAATGCAAATTGGTGCAGCCACTCTGGAAAACAGTGTGGAGGTTCCTCAGAAAATTAAAAATAGACCTACCCTATGACCCAGGAATAGCACTGCTAGGAATTTACCCAAGGGATACAGGAGTACTGATGCATAGGGGCACTTGTACCCCAATGTTTATAGCAGCACTCTCAACAATAGCCAAATTATGGAAAGAACCTAAATGTCCATCAACTGATGAATGGATAAAGAAATTGTGGTTTATATACACAATGGAGTACTACGTGGCAATGAGAAAGAATGAAATAGGGCCCTTTGTAGCAACGTGGATGGAACTGGAGAGTGTGATGCTAAGTGAAATAAGCCATACAGAGAAAGACAGATACCATATGGTTTCACTCTTACGTGGATCCTGAGAAACGTAACAGAAACCCATGGGGGAGGGGAAGGAAAAAAAAAACAGGTTAGAGTGGGAGAGAGCCAAAGCATAAGAGACTGTTAAAAACTGAGAACAAACTGAGGGTTGATGGGGGGTGGGAGGGAGGGCAGGGTGGGTGATGGGTATTGAGGAGGGCACCTTTTGGGATGAGCACTGGGTGTTGTATGGAAACCAATTTGACAGTAAATTTCATATATTAAATAAATAAAGATGGACTCAATAGACGTTTTAATTATTTCTAGGATTTGGGTTTCTTGTTTGTTTCTGCTTTTTAAAAATCAGGCTTCTATGAATATTTGTGTGTTATGTTCTGACTTTCTTATGCAATGGATATACCACATAGAATATATATCAAGTGTCATAGAGTATGTGTACTTATAAATTTACCAGATAAGGCCAAAATTTTAAGCAAGACTATAGAAGAGTACTGCCGACTCCCTTCCCTTGTTAACACGTAGGAGTGTTTTTTACTTGAAATTTTTTTTTGTCCTGGGGTACCTGGGTGGCTCAGTCGGTTGAGCGACCGACTTCGGCTCAGGTCATGATCTCGCAGTCTGTGGGTTCGAGCCCCGTGTCGGGCTCTGTGCTGACAGCTGAGTCTGGAGCCTGCTTTGGATTCTGTCTCCCTCTCTCTCTGCCCCTCCCCCGCTCATGCTCTGTCTCTCTCTCTCTGTCAAAAATAAATAAACATTAAAAAATTTTTTTTGTCCATCTGGTGAATGAGAAATACTATCTCATTATGGTTGTAATTTGCATTTCCCTCCTTATAAATGAGATTGAGCATCTTTCCATATGTGTATTCCCTCATTGTGTTTTCCCTTCTGTGCAATGCCTCTCACATTGTGTGCCCATTTTCTATAGGTTTATCTGACATTTACAATTGATTTTTAGGAGTTCTGTCTATATAGTGGCTACTAAACCATGGCTGGTTGTATATCTTGTTAACATCTTTCCCCAGTTTGTGGCTTGTATTGTTCCTTCTTTGGGAGATCTCTTAATGAACAGTAATACTTGATCTTAATATAATGTAATTTATCAATTATTTCCATTACGGTTAGTGTTTTGTGGTCTCCTTTTAACAATCCTCTACTTCCAGGGGTGCCTGGATGGCTCAGTCGGTTAGGCATGCAACTCTTGGTTTTGGCTTGGGTCATGATTTAACGGTTCATGGGTTTGAACCCTGTGTCAGGCTCCACCTGACAGTACAGAACCACTTGGGATTTTCTCTCTCTCCCTCTCTCTGTTCCTCCCCCTTCTCTCTCTCCCTCAAAATAAATAAATAAACTTAAAAAAAAATAGGGGTGCCTGGGTAGCTCAGTTGCTTAAGTGTCCGGCTTCGACTCAGGTCATGATCTTGCAGTCTGTGAGTTTGAGCCCCATGTCAGGCTCTGTGCTGACAGCTCAGAGCCTGGAGGCTGCTTTGGAATTTGTGTCTGCCTCTCTCTCTCAAAAATAAATAAACAAAAAAATAAAAATAAAAATTCCTCTACTTCCAATGTTTTCTCAAATTTTATTCTTAAAGTTAAAATTTTTTTCCATTTAAAAATTGTTTTCTTTAATTTCAGTGGAGTTTATTTGTATCATACTTGACAAAGGAACTGATCTCATTTTTTAATGAATAATTAACTATTGAGCATCATTTATTGAATAGTCAGCCTATTTTTCTCTGCTATATCTTGTGTAATTGAATGCATTCTTCTGTTCCTAGGTTTTCTAGAGTGTTGTTTTGGTTAATCTTTTTTTTCCTCTCTGGTAATATTGCACTACTTTAATAATCTAGTTTTATTTATTTATTTATTTTTATTTCCAATAGAGAAAACCATCTCACCTTATTCTTCAGGGGTGTCATGTCATATAGTTGGTTTTTAAGTGTCACTGAAGGAGTGATGATCTCTTCCTCTTTTTGCCTAGTGTTTTCTCACATAAGAGACACTTGAGGTTGTGGTCAAATGCCATTTCTACAGTAGCAAAACCCATAGTTTAATAAGGAACTGAGTGCAGTATAAACTTTTAAAACTGACTGGTATTACTTAAGACTAAAGACTTAATTGTGCTTGGAAAGCTGTTATTTGCCTCCACATCAAGCTCATTATGAGATTCCCCCAAACCCTTTTGCATAGTGTTCTTAACTACCCTGTGCATTCTGATTCAATTACTGGACTAACAGACAAAGTTCCCTAACAACATAGAAGGAATAAATTTTCTAATCACTCACTGCTTACATAAATTTTTTTCCTTCCTGGATTTTCATGATTTTGCCCAACTGAACCAAATGGAAAAACTTGATTCTATTTGTATATAAACATGTATGTGGCAAACTTTTAAAGAGGAAAAATATTGAAAACTTTCTTGGGGTTCCTGCATGGCTCAGCCTATTGAGCTCTTGGTTTTGACTCAGGTCATGATCTTGCTTTTTGTGGGTTCAGGCCCTGTGTCTGGCTCTGTACTGACAGTACAGAGGCTGCTTGGGATTCTCTCTCCCTCTCTCTCTGCCCCTTCCCCACTTGTGAATGCTCTCTCTCAAAATAAATAAATAAACTTAAAAAAAATTAGAAAACTTCTCCTTCAAATTCTAAAAGTAAAATTGACCCTCTGGACTAGAATGACCCTGTGACTTCTCCACCCTCTCATACCCCACGTTGAGAAGCTTATCAGCAATCAGAAGCAAGAGAAAAATTATATATGTGTGAGTGGAATAATAAGATCTATCCTTAAAACATAACTGTAAGAACACCATTTTGTGCTGACGCTATTTTGGACATCTAGTACAGTAAATAGGGTACCTTATAGTACCTTATTTAGAGGATAAATAAAGTGATAATTAAAGATCTGTTGTTCATTCATTCATTCATTCATTCATCAAATGCTTGTTGTGTGCCAACTAGACATTGAGGATAAAATCAAAATTTCTATCTTCATGGTGCTCTTATTCAATAGGAGGAGGCAGAAACAATTTAACAATGAAGTATACAGAATGTCGAATGATGATTAATGCGCTGTGGAGAAAAATTTTAAGGGAGGGGAGTCCTAGGAGCCGGAGGGTCACTATTTTATACAACGGACAAAGAACATTTTCTGATAAGATGATATTTGAGGAGAAAGTTGAAGGAAGTAAAGGAGCAAGCTGTAAAGATCAATGAGACAAATGTTCCTGGCAGAGGGAAAAATAAGTGCAAAGATCCTGAGTTTTGAGCATAGTTGGTGTTGTGATAGAGTAATAGAGGATGGGAATAAAAATAATAGAGAGAGAAATGGGGGAGAGAAGGATTAATGGAAAGAGGCTTGTAGGTCACTGTGATAATTTTGATATTCACCCTGAATAAAAGGGAAAGTATTGGAGGACTTTGGGCAAAGGAGTGATATGGTCTGACATATATAATTTTAAATGGTTTATTTATTTATTTTGAGAAAGAGAGAGCACACGCAGGGTAGGGACAGAGAAAGAGGGAGAGAGAGAATCACAAGCAGGTTCCACGCTGCCAGCACAGAGCTGGACACGGGGCTCGATCCCATGATCTGTGAGATCATGACCTGAGCTGAAATCAAGAGTCTTAATCAAGATGCTTAACCGACTGAGCCAGATAGGTGTCCCATGATCTGACACATTTTTTAAGAGAACTACTCTGATGACTATGTTGAAGATAGACTGTAGAGGCTTAATGGTTAGAGGCTGACTCAATAATCCAGACAAGAGATAATAAGGGCTTGATCTAGGCTGGTAGTGAGGGAGCTGAGGTGCAGTGGTCAGGTGCTTGATACATTTTGAAGGTGAGGCTGACAGATTTGCTAATGGATTGGCTGTGGAGAATGGGAAAAAGAGAGGAGTCAAGGCAATCTCATATATTTGTTTCTCCCTGGGAAGTACAATGCATACTTGTGTATTTTTGGCTATGCAGCCTCTCAATCTCCTATATTTGAAGGATTCCCATCATATAAATTTAGGTGCCAGACAGAGCACATCTCTGACTGAATGTGTGGCTGTAAGTGGCAGAAACTCCTTATTCTAGTCTCCCAGGCCTCTGAGACACACTCATGTGACCAATCAGACATTAATGAAACAGCAACCATCGCATCCAGCCAGTGGAGGCAACAGAGGCACTTTAGCCTAGGGTAGAGTGATGTCCACTATGGAGCTGGCAGTGGTGTTCTCACGGAAGCAGTTCTTGATTCTAGTCATACTTTTGGCTATGTAGCTATTAAGTCGGGTTTTCCAACCTCCCAGGAAATCCACAAGCTACACAGATTCCTGTCAAAAATAATGTTTCTGTCATTTATTTATATTTTTTATTAATGGAGATTCATTCCTTTTTAATTTTTTTTAATGTTTATCTATTTTTGAGAGAGAGAGACAGAGTGCAAGCAGGGGACAGACAGAGAGACAGAATCCAAAGCAGGCTTCAGGATTTGAGCTGTCAACACAGAGACCAACATGGGGCTCAAACTCACGAACCGTAAGATGATGTCCTGACCTGACGTCGGACACTCAATCGACTGAGCCACCCAGGCGCCCCAATAATGTTTCTTTTAAAAGAGCCAGAGATAGTTTTTTTTTCCTTGCAACTAAAAACCTTAATTGATATATTGCAGATTGATATTCCTACTGTGAACGTAGTCATAATAACTGCCGTTATTGAGTGATTGAAGCACTTATTGCAATTAATTCTGCTAGATAGATATTATTTCTATATTGTAAATGAGGAAACTGAGACATAAAGGAAAATCACTTGCCCAAGGTCATATGGCTAGTAATTGACAGAGCTGGATGAAAATCCAAATTTATTTGACTGAAGCCTGAACACTTATACACTATAGATAAATTCATTTGGGATTCATTTAATATTGTGAATTGAACCATTTTTTCCCATTACTTCAGTTCTCTATGTAACCTCAATGTATATTCACACCAAGTATCAAATCTTCTTGAAATCTTCTAACTCTGTAGAACTTAGGGCTAAAATATTAAGGTGTGTCATTGTTTTGAAAACTTATTCTCTAGCAAGAACCATAAAGTAATTAAAAATAAATTCTAATATTTGTTAGTATTGTTTAAAATTTAGGCAAAATGAGTTGTTTTTTCTGAAAGTTTCAGTTTCAGTAGACTTCGTTTTGATCAGTTAGAAGTTGGAGGCAAAGTGCTATACTGGCAAATACACCAAGCTTTTCAGATGGCGTCTATTACCATTAAGACATTATGTACCATGGCAGATTCAAAAGTACACACTTATTGTGCTCTTTTAAATACATTAGATAAAACATCTATATTTACCTAAAATACAAGGGTTTGAATATTTGAAATTCACAGCTTTGGAAAAATGTTGCTTATGCATAAGAGGTGTAGCCGAGAAGAAATGAAACTGTCAGAAAAGAAACTGTGGTTTGTAAGTGTCTGGGAGGCTCTGAGAAGGCTCGGAGGAGCATATTTTTCTCGTACGGCATTAAAGAGTCAGCATGGTGGCAGGCACAAGAGAACTGAGCTACAAGTAAAAACATGTGCTCCCAAGTGCCAAACTTAGCCTCTATCTCGCTATTCAGCTAAGGGCAATACAACAAATACTGCGTGTAAAATTAGTGAGTCAGAGATGAATAAAACAGGCACAGAAACAAATAACTGTGATGCCTTATTAAAAGTATTCATCCATGGGGCGCCTGGGTGACTCAGTCAGTTAAGCGTCTGACTCTTGATACCAACTCAGGTCATGATCTCACAGTTTGTGAGATCAAGCTCCCCCACAGGCTCTGTGCTGATAGCTTGGGATTCTCTCTCTCCCTCTCTCTCCCCCTCCCCGGCTTTCTCTCTCTCCCTCTCCCTCAAAATAAATAAACATTAAAAAAAAAAAACAATGATTAAAAAAAAAGTATTCATTCGTTAATCCATTCAGCACTTGCGGCCAATCCTATGCTTTTTGTGTGCCAAGCACTAGGGTTTCAAAGATGTGCAAAAGAGCATTCTGCCCCATCCCACCCACAGGGTATAATGATCAGCCTCACTGCACTGACATTCCATTCTCCCTCCAATAACCTCCTCTCCCATTTCTGTGGCCCTTCTCAGCTCTTTCTTCCTCTACCAATCACCTCCCTACATGGTTAGTTTAACTAACCTAACCTAGGCTCACACAGACTTTATTCTACCAAGTAAGACTTTCATGCCCTGGGCTGCATAGCCCATACCCAGGCCAGAATGATCTTTAGAAATCTCAGACTTTGAAAATGTGATTGTGTCTCCCACTCCACAAATAAAAGTACAGACATTACGGAACTATAAGATGAGTAAAACTATGTATAATTAATCTGTTCTTCCAGATATTCTAAACCCTAGAAAATCTAATGCAATTTATCATCTTTTCTCCACGAGAGGAGAACATATCCGAGCACATATCAACTTTTGCATCCACATTCATGGGGTTCATCAATTTTCTGAGGTCCCTCATGGGCCCTAGATGACTGTAAAATACTGTTTATCCTTGAATTCAGAAAAGGGTTAGTTCTTAAAGGCCCTGGAGTCAACTTAAAGGTTTTGTGCTCTCTCAGGACAACAATGGGAGTAAGAAACTATTGAAGGTTTTTGTTTTTTTTTAAGTTTATTTATTTATTTTGAGAGAGCGAGAGAGACAGTTCAAGTGGGGAAGAGGCAGAGAGAGGGAGAGAGGGAGAATCCCAAGCAGGTTGTGCAGGATCAGTGTGCAGAGCCTGACGTGGGGCTCAAACTCACAAACTGTGAGATGATGACCAGAGGCAACATCAAAAGTTGGATACTTAACCAAATGAGGCAACCAGGCACCCCAAGGAACTATTGAAGGTTTTTAATCTAGGATACGGTGCATTTAGGTTAGCACTTTAGAAAATTCTCTGACTGTAGTATGAAGAATGGATCACTAATGGATCACTTAAACTAAGCCCTGTGGGAACCCAAGTGAGAGATTATAGTTAACTGCTAAAGGGTGCTGATTTCTTCCTGGGGTGATAAAAATATCTAAGGTTAGACTGTGATTGTACACATTAAATGGGTGAATTTTATGATATGTGAATTATATCTCAATAAAGATGTTCTCAAAAAAGCAACAGATTAAAACATAAAAACTCTCACATCTAAATAAATAAATAAATAAATAAGTCATGTTTGTGTTATGAACTTGTATGAAAGACTTTTAAGATATAAGAGAAGGGAGCGGGGGGAAGTAAGAGTCAAGGATGACTACCAGGTTCTTAGGTTCAGGCCACTGGGTGGATAACTATACTTTTATGGTGATGGGAAAATATAATGATCTTAGTAAAATGGAAGGGATTCTGGAGGGCACAATACAAAGGGCTGGAAGGGAGCACCAAAGGAATACTCAGGAAACTGACCCATTTAGGAAAGGTTGGACAAACTTGCCTAAATGTGTCATCAGTGCGAAGGTGTCAGACTTCTTTTTGAGGACTCCAGAAAGACTGGTTCACCAAATTCAAAACACACTTAAAGGGAAAGAAAGGCAAAATGATCAGAGGTACCAAATTCACATTATTCTATTGACAATGGGAAAAAACACCCAACTTTTTTTTTAGAGAATCCAGATTTGCAGGAAATTTTCCAGGGTGTATTATTCTGGAGACAAGAACAAGACAGGAATACCCTACTATTTTCAGTTTACCTAACAGTGCAAAATGGTTTTGTTTTGTTTCTAACTGTAGTGTGGGATGTTCTTAATCATCCTGGGAGCAGGACAAAGTGTGAGTTTTGCATTTACAGATTCGTACTGGAATAACTCCTGCAGAGGGAAAGGAAAGGAGGCAGGAAGGCTGGGACTAACAATGTGTAAATATATAGTGGGGTGGGCATGGCAGGCAAGTGAGTGGGGGAGAAAATATTAAAGGCGGAAGTATTCACTGTTACTAAGTTTCCTACCAGTCCTGTATGAGCCCTCGGGTACATCAGAGGCCCGTGAGGCCACACAGAAGCCAGGGAATTACTTTTCAACCTTTGACTTTGGCTCCAAATAAAATGTTGGTGAGGATTCATTCTGGTACTTGGAGAAGATAGAACTGAACACCGGAGAGAGATCCTACTCAGATAGTTGCAGAAAGACATTGGCTCAACGAAAGCCACCTTCTTAAGGATTTAACAGCAGCCCAACTTGGAAGTTTCAGGCTTCCTCTGGTGGCAAATTATAGATAAGGTATTTATAGCCTTTCTCTAGAAAGAAAGAGTCAAAGTCTACAGGAAATTACCACCTCCTGCAATAACAAACTAAAGTCTTCTCAGTCGGCAATAGAAAGTGAATTTACACACGGGCTCTATAAAACAGCTAGATATTGAAACTCCAATCTTGCACTTGGGAATCTCTTTATGTTGCTTTCACCACCAGTTCCCTCTTTAAAACTCTATCACTGTCACAAACACAGATCTTCTCCTTAATTCCTGGCAGCACAGCTGAGATCCTGCTGGGGCGATCAGGCTGAAATATGCATAAGAAAAACATGTAAGGGTGTTTAACATACAGATTCTTAGGTTCCATGCCCAGATATTTTAAATCAGTCAAGTACAAACATACCTTATTTCATTAGACTTCACTTTATTGCGTTTCACAGACACTGCGTTTTTTACAAATTGAAGGTTTGTGGCTACCCTGCATCAAACAAGTCTGTTGGTGCCATTTTTTCCAACAGCATTTGTTCACTTTGTGTCTCTGTGTCACATTTAGGTAATTCTTGCAGTATTTCAAACTTTTTCACTATTATCATATTTGTTATGGTGATTTTTTTTATGTTTATTTATTTTTGAAAGAGAGAGACAGAGCAGGAGTGGTGGGGGGTGGGGGGCAGGGACAGAGAGAGAGGGAGACGCAGAATCCAAAGCAGGCTCCAGGCTCTGAGCTGTCAGCACAGAGCCTGACACGGGGCTTGAACCCATGAACTGTGAGATCATGACCTGAGCCGAAGCTGGATGCTTAACTGACTGAGCCACCCAGACACCCCTGTTATGGTAATCTTTGATGTTTCTATTGTGATTATTTTGGGGCACAATGAACTGTGCACATATAAAACAGCAAACTTATGTGATAAATGTTGTGTGTTCTGACTGCTACACCCACCAGCTGTTCCCCTGTCTCTCTCCCTTTCCTTAGGCCTCCCTATTCCCTGAGACATAGCAACATTAAAATTAGGCCAATTTGTTACCCTACAATGGCCTCTAAGTGTTCAAGGGAAAGGAAGAGTCTCACATCTCTCATTTGAAATCAGAAGCTAGAAACAATTAAGTTTAGTGAGGAAGGCAAGTTGAAAGCTGAGATAGGCCAAAAGCTAGGCCTCTTGCACCAGTTAGCCAAGTTGTGAATGCAAAGCAAAAGTTCTTGAAGGAAATGAAAAGTGCTAACTCAGTGAACACATGAATGATAAGAAAGCTAAGTCAGCCTTAGTGCTGATATGGAGAAAGCCTTAGTGGTCTGGATGCAACATTCCCATAAGCCAGAGCCTAATGCAGAGCAAAGCCCTAATTCTTTTCAATTCTAAGACGGCTGAGAGAGGTGAGGAAGCTGCAGAAGAAAAGTCTGATGCTAGCAGAGGTTGGATCATGAGGTTTAAGGAAAGAAGCTATCTCTATAACATCCAAGTGCAAGGGGAAGCAGCAAGTGCTGATGTAGAAGCTGCAGTAAATCATCCAGAAGATCTAGCTAAGATAATCAATGAAGGTGGTTACCCTAAACAACAGATTTTCAGTGTAGACAAAATAGCCTTCTATTGGAAGAAGATGCCATCTAGGAGTTTCATAGCTAGAGGGGAGAAGTCAATGCCTTGCTTCAAAGCTTCAAAGGACAGGCTGACTCTCTTGCTAGGGCCTACTGCAGCTGGTGACTTTAAGCTGAAACCAGTGCTCATTTATCATTCTGAAAACTAATACCTTAATATTAATACCTTGATTATTCTTAATTATTATTCTTAAATATCCTTTAAGAATATCCTTTAAGAATTAAATATCCTTACAAAATACCTTAAGAATTATGCTAAATTTACTCTGTGTGTGCTAAGTGGAGCATCAAAGTCTGATGATGACACATCTGTTTACAACATAGCTTACTTAATCTTTTAAGCCCAGTGTTGAGATCTACTGCTCAGAAAAAAACAAAAATTCCCTTTCAAATAGGACTTATTAATAATGCACTTGGTCACTCAAGAACTCTGATGGAGATGTACAATCAGATGAATGCTGTTTTCGTGCCTGCTAACACAACCTACATTTGGCAGCTCATGGAATCAAAGAGTAATTTTGACTTTCAAGTCTTACTATTGAGAAAATACATTTCACAGGGCTATAGCTTCTACAGACAGTGATTCCTCTGATGCATCTGGATGACTTTGAGGGGCTCTAGACTTCAGTGGAGGAAGTAACTGCAGATGTGATGGAAATAGCAAGAGAACTAGAATTAGAAATGGAGCCTGAAGATGTGACCAAATTGCTGCAATCTCATGATAGAACTTTAAAGGATGAGGGATTGCTTCTGATGGATGAACAAAGAAAGTAGTTCCTTCAGGTGGAAACCACTCCTGGTGAAAATGCTGTGAACATTGTTGAAGTGACAACAAAGGCTTTAGGATATTCCATAAACTTAGTTGGTAAAACAGCAGCAGGGTTTGAGAGGATTGACTCCAATTTGGAAAGAAGTTCTACTGTGGGTAAAATGCTATCAAATAGAATTCATGCTACAGAGAAATCGTTCATGAAAGGAAGAGTGAATTGATGTGGCAAATTTCACTGTTGTCTTCTTTTAAGAAATCCTTTTGCAATCACCACCCTGATGAGTCAACAGCCATCAACATGCAGGCAAGACCCTTCACCTGCAAAAAAGTTACGATTCACTGACAGTTCAAGTGATGGAGAACTATTAATAAATAAAGCATTTTTATTTATTTTTATTATTTAAAAATTTTTTTTAATTTATTTTGAGAGAGAGAGAGAGAGAGAGAGCAGGGGGAGGGGCAGAGAGATAGGGGAGAGAGGATCCCAAGCAGGCTGATAGTGCAGAGACCCTGATGCAGGGCGCGATTTCATAATGGTGAGATCATGATCTGAGCCAAAATCAAGAGTCGGCTGCTTAACCAACTGAGCCACCCAGGCAACCCTACAATAAACTATTTTTAAATTATGATTTGTACATTGTTTTTAGACATAATGCTATTGCACACTTAACAGACTACAGTATAGTATAAACATCACTTTTATATGCACTGAAAAACCAAAACATTCATTTGATTCACTTCATTCAAATAATCACTCTATTGTGGTGGCTGGTGATTATAATGGAGGTAGTCCAAATACCATATTTTGAGAAAGATTGGACCAAAGGGGACAAAAGAGTGATGGATATAGAAAAGAATATGGAATCTGATTTATAAAACACTGGTGAATCTTTTGCAGCTTACAGCCCTTGCCTTAAGATGGGTGGAGGTGGTCTGCCCCTATTAGTAGTCTCTCAAACATACAGTTCATTCCCAAACAAAGCTCAGAGAGAAACACAAATTCCCTCATGGGCGAAGTTTCCATTTCCTATCTAGGTTTCACTTTCTTGAAAGAGAAGCTCTTTCCTGACAACTGGATCTTACTTATTCTTCCCTTACAAGGCAGCTGACCTGTCACAAAGGTAGGAGTCAGCATCCTCATCAGAGAGACACAAGTGGTTCATTTACTTTTACATGAACACATCAATTATGAGAAACAAGGACAACTTGTATTTTTCGCATTCCTCAGTGTCTTTATTTTTTAGTTCTAAAAACTCTCATCAGTGATTTAGTTCATGTTGACCTCAGCCAAACTCAGGTCTGTTTCTCTTCACAGACCCTCCTTCAGCATGAGGTGAACATCACCCCTGTGACTCATTGCCTCCCTGCTGTCTTATGGCGTTTAGCTCCTATATTGCTTCTGGAATGTGATTTAGAAAAGAAATACTCTCCAAAGGAAAACATAAGGTTGCAAAGATAAAACCGCCTAAATCATGCTGGATACATTGTACAAAGAGAACCAAGCATCCCTGTTGCCCATCATATGTAGGTGAAATGTGGACTTTTTCAAGAAAGTTAGTTGGAACAAAATATGCACAAACACTCTCAATTTTCGTGTTTTTGTTCTTCAGTGTTAGAGTAGATATTTCCTGCTTCTACAGCTGTTGGGTGTGTCCCTCCTCCTGTTTCTGTGATCTAAACCTAAAAAAAGGTTTCTCAAAAAAGAAAGAAGTTGAGTAGAGTCCCAAGTACACACACACACACACACACACACACACACACATGATACTTCATAGGGTCTTATGAACATTTTAGACTTTTAGATTCACAGTATCTCAACCCTTTCCATTTTAGAAAACATTTTTGCCTTATGGCATTACAGTATGAAACTAAACCTGTCCATTTAGCTGTCCTGTAGCTTTTTCAGAACAAACAGAAATTTATAGTAAATAGTGTATTGTCTCCAATTTTGCTTCTCTAAGAAAAAGACTGCTTACAACTCAAAGCCAAATTCCTCAAGGTGTATTCTAGCTCAAAGCCAACGACAACAGGAAGGGGAAGTACATGGTATCTTATACTTAATAGGATTTTGTTATTCTCTCCCAATGTGCTGAAATCTCCTCACAGAGTAGGTTATCCATGGAAGTGCAGGAAACACTGGGTATCTGAGGTAAGGCTCACCTTAGATATTTTGATTACTGCTAAGCAGCCTCCTGCCTCTACACGAGCCATATTTCCAATTGGTCTGCTTTCTTGGAATTTTTCTTTGAGTGCTTCCCTAGAGCTACAATGCAACTGAAGCTTTTCCATGGCCTTTTACTTAGCCAAATTACGTTCCCCATCTGGGACCTTTAATCTTAATTTCAGCTTGAGAAAGTGCAGCACAACTCTGCTAGTGGTCAGACTATGATAAATAATGTTTTGAACAGGATTCAGGCCAACACAACAATGTTTCTAATGAAACACACTGAAGACTATCCTGTAGTTGCAGACACGGCCCCTTCTCAGAACCCACCCCTTCTCAGAATCCACCAGCACAAGCACAAACTCTATTCTATCTTACTGAGATGTCTCATGACCAGTTCCTCCTAACTATAGCAAGTTCAATAAACGCAACTTTTAAAAACAGGTATGGCTTGGTGGTCTTTTCTTTGGTTGGTGGGCTTTAACTGGCTTTTGTTAGTTCTGGATGACTTCTTTAATTCTCAGAGTGACTGTCCTATAGAATTGGAGTCCTCTTATTTTCCCTTTCCCTAGAAGCCACACTATCTTACTCACTTAATGAAGCTCCCCACGTTCCCTTTCTTTGCCCCAGGATAGAGTTTCCCCAAGAAAAGACACCAGAATATATGCTGTTCACAGTTGCCAGTTATCCAATTACTCACCTTCTCTTCACCCATAGATTGTGTGTATCCACGGCAGGGTGATATGGGATTTGCTGCCTTCAGTACCTACTGCTTGCCCATCACCTTCCTCCAGAGGCATGCTAGATGTGTGAGAGCCACTTTAGCCTTTCCCCTCCTCCATGGCCAACTTCATTTCTGGCTTGATTTAATTCCACATCTTCTCTTGGTGCCTGAGAATGGACGATTTCTTTCTTTCTTCCTTTTGTTCTTTCATTCTTTAATTTTTTAAAATGTTTATTCATTTTTCAGTGGTGGATAGAGGCACAGCATGAGCAGGGGAGGGGCAGAGAGAGAGGGAGACACAGAATCCGAAACAGGCTCCAGGCTCTGAGCTGTCAGCACAGAGCCTGATGCGGGACTCAAACTCACAGACCGTGAGATCATGACCTGAACCAAAGTCAGACACTTAACCAACTGAGCCACCCAGGCGCCCTGAGAATGGACAATTTCAAATAACCAGCTGTTTCACTTCTCCATATTTCTCTTCCAGGATGTGAGACATGAGGGTGTAGGTATGAGAGCAGATCTGGAATTCCTTTTCCAAGGTCCAAATAACTTGGACCTTCACCTTTCTGGTGCCTAAGAAATGAAGCCTCTCAAACAGACCTACTTTTATCTTCCCCAATCCAAAACTGTCAGATACCTAGGGAATCAGTTTTATAACCATTCCATTTTTCTCCCAGCACATTCGTGGAGTTTTGCATTGTCCATTCTTGTGAGCAAGGACCTAAAGGCCTTCTTTTATAAGCTTGGGCAACTAATTTGTAGAGAACAGATGTTCTTTTAACTTCTGAGGCTGAAAGATAAGCAGGGAGTAATTTTTCTTTGTAATTGTACTGCTCTGTTTGTGTCCTCTTTCAGCCATAATACCACAGGACTTCTCTAAGGTGAGCTTATCTCTGCTAGTGAACAAACTAGCTTCCTCAGCACAGACATCTTTTTCCATCTTTAGGAATTGAAAGTTTTGCCGGTGGAGAGCTACTCATTACCCTATCCTCCACCACAATGGAGTCTGATCACCTCCTTTTCACAGACAAACAAGTCAGGGGCCTTCCCCCTTTGTATCTTAACCCAGCAATTGTCTGGTAGGTGGAGTCTCATGCCTGAGAACTCATATCTTCCTTCCCAGTCAGAGGTTGGGAAGCCTGTAAGGGATGACTATCTCACTATCATAACCCTCATACAGATCGTTGGTGGAACTTGTCTCCCACTCCCTCTGTTGCTTGATATTAGACATTTACTGTCCCAAATTTAACTGCATCTCCGCTGCCCCGCCACACTGCAACCTTGCTAAGTATGCCACACCCTTGGCAACTTCACTGACCAAACTCCATAGGAGTTAGGGAAGCAATCCTTTTTATTGATTTCAAGTTGTTCCCTTGGGAGATGTCTCTTCCTCCTTCTGAATGGTTTGACACCCCAGTGATACCACATAGAGAAAAATCTAACGAATGCCCCTGAAAGTCGGTATGATATAGTAGTTAGGAGTGGAGGTCCTGAAGCCAAAGCGCTTGAATTCAGTTTTGCTATTCACTAAAGAACATTACTATTTACTAATGAGAACTTGGTAAAATCACTTAATCTTTGTGTTTCTCAATGTATGAGTGATCAAGTTAAAAAAAAAAAACAAGTCAATTATGGAAACTTTAGTTATATAGCTGATAAGGTATATCTAATTGATAACATATTAAATGAAATATCTCAGGAAGGGAATACTCTTCTCTCTCAATTGCCCATGAACACTCACAAAATCTATTAGGCCACAAATAAAAACCTCAGCAAAGTCCAAACAGTAAACAATGAAGACAGTATTCTCTGATTATAATCCAATACAACTAGAAATTAATAAAAATCAGGGGGATAAAATTTCTTCTGTGTGGAAATAGAAAACTATTTTAAACAATGTCTACAACAAACAGAGGTCACCAACTGAAACTGTAGACAATAATAACACAGCATACAAAAACTTGGGATGCTACTTGCTGCAGTCAGCCTGTATTCCACGTGCTCTGTGGCTCAGCCTCCTGGCTCCTCTCCTCCCAGCTCGCGTGGATTGCAATACAAGAAGAAATCACCATACTACTCATTGACAATGGCTTTGGTATATGTAAAGTTGGCTTTAATGGAGATGATGGCCCCCAGACGTATTCCATTTTATTGTCAGGCAGCCAACACCAGGGTGTCATGGTGGACATGGGGCAGAAGGACAGCTACATAGGTGACAAAGTCCAGAGCAATTGCTACAGCCTGACCTTGAAGTACCACATGGAGCACAGCATCATCACCAACTGTGATGAATTGGGGAAAACCTGGCTCCACACCTTGTATAATGAGCTGCATGTGACTCTGGAGGAGCACCTGGTCCTGTTGACTGAGGCACTCCTAAACTCCAAGGCCAACAGAGAGAAGATGACTATAATCATGTTTAAGACCTTCAACACCTAGGCATGTATGTGGCCATGCTGTCCCTTTATGCCTCTGGTCACACTGCTGGTACTGTCATGGACTCTAGGAATGGGGTCACCCAGACGGTGCTCATATACTAGGGCTACACTCATCCCTAGTCATCCTGGCTCTGGATCTTGCTGGATGGGACCTGGCTGACTACCTTATGAAGATCCTCATGGAGCATGGCTATAGCTTCACCTCCACTGCTGAGCAAAAAATTGTACATGACATCAAGAAGAACTCTGCTATGTTGCCCTGGACTTGCAGCAGGAGATGGCTATCATCTTGTCCTCCTCCTACCAGGGGAAGAATTTTGGGTGGCCCAGTGGTCAGTACTCATCAACGAGTGGTTCCTCTGCCCAGAGGAGTTCTTCCATTTCTCCTTTCTGGGTATTGAGTCCTATGAGATCACATCCATGAGACTACCTTCGACTCCATCACGAAGTGTGATGTTTACATTCAGAAGGGCCTGTATGTCAACACAGTATATATGGCAGGGCCATCACATACTCTGGCACTGCCATAAGATGCAGAAATAGATCACTGCCTTGGCCCACAGCACAATGAAGGTCAAGATCATCACTCCTCCTGAGAGTAAGTACCTAGTGTGGACTGGGGACTCCATCCTGGCCTCACTGTCTACCTTCCAGCAGGTGTGGACCGGTAAGCAGGAGAAGAACAAGTTGGGCTTCTCCATCATCCACTGCAAGTGTTTCTAAACGGACTGCAAGAAGATGTATAACATTTGCTGCATGAGGTTATTCAAAAGTATGCATTTGCCTCCCTCATGCTGGCCTCATGAAACTGGAATAAGCCTTTGAAAAGAAATTTATCCTTGAACCTTGTATCTGACATTAGCACTGGATTGTAGAATTCGCTGCTGATTTTGATGTTGTATTCAAGTTAACTATTCTCTTGATATATGTTTAAAACCTTGCATGTATCTTTGATTTAAACCATTAGTACATATGGCTTAGTCACTTTCTAACTGAGGTGAGAGAACATGTTTATAGAAGAGAAATCCATTGGCTTGGTGAGAATTTTTGAGGTCATCCATTTCTTGATATGTGTAGAGTATTAATGTGTAAGAACTGACTATCCCAAGATTTCTCTAGAAGCTGGAAAGAATTCTTGGACCAGTTGTTATTTCTGTCTTGCTAATCTAACAGGGTTGGCAAATTCCAAGCCTTCCCACTCTTTCTTATCTTATATTTTCCCCACCAGAAATGGTGGGTCGTTACTTCTCTTGGGTTGGAAAGCGGTTTGCATTTTTACCTGTTTATTCATCCTTTTAATTCATGTAAAGTTTTTGTAGACAGTTCTCAATTATTTAAGAGATGACAACAAATTATGGTTTTCCACTATCAGGTGAGAACATCAGGTGCCAGCAACACATCATTGTGTAAGAAAAATAAAGTGCTGAGTAAATTGGAAAAAAAAAACAAAAACAAAAAACAAAGAAAGAAATAAAATCTGTGGAATACTACTAAGATAGAATTCAGAGGAAAATTCATAGTCTTAAATACTTACATTAAAAAAAAAAGAATTAAGATAAATTAATTAAGAATCTAATTCAAAAGGTTAGGGAAAGGGGCACCTGGGTGGCTCAGTTGGTTGAGCATCTGACTCTTGATTTCAGTTCAGGTCATGATCACAGGTTTGTGGGATCAAGTCCTACATTGAGCTCTGCACTGAGCGTGGAGGCTGCTTAAGATATTCTCTCTTTCTCTCTTTCTCCCCCTCTGCCCTCTCCCCTGCTTGCACAACTCTCTCTCTCTAAAAATAAAATAAATCTTTTTAAAAAAGTTAGAGAGAAAATAAAAAACAAAAATAAGTGGAATGAAAAAGCAGAAGTTATTTATTAAGGAAAAAAGTAAAAATTAGTAAGTTAGACAACAGAAATACATAAGGTTTAATTAAAAAAAACTAGTTCAATGAAGAAACCATTAGCTACTTGGTACAAGGAAAAAGGAGTGAGAACAAATATGTAAGAATATAATATATTCTTATACTTAATATATAATAGGAGAAATAACATATTCTTATATAATATATTCTTATATATAATATATAATAGGAGAAATAATAAAAAACAGAAAATAAGAAGAATTGCAATAGATTACTTAGTTCATTTCTATGCAAATCACTTTCAAAAACTGGATTAAATAAAAAAATGTCTATGATAATATAATTTACCAAGGCTATAGAAGAGATTAAAAACAAAGACTTAAAACTGATTTTTGTAGAAGAAATAGGTAAAATGGTCAAAGAACTACACCCACAAAAAGCAGCACACAAGATGGGAAATTCTAACAAACTTTAAAAACATATAATTCTAGGAGTGCTCTGGGTGGCTCAGGTGAGCATCTGACTCTTGATTTCAGCTTGGGTTGTGATCCCAGGGTTGTCAGATCCAGCCCCTCATTGGGCCCTGTGCTGAGCATGGAGCCTGCTTGGGATTCTCTCTCTCTCTCTCTCTCTCTCTCTGTCCCTTTCTGCTTCTCCCCTGCTTGCCCTTGCACTCTCTCTCTCTTTCAAAAAATAAAAATAAAAATAAATAAAAAATAAAAGCATATAATTCTAATAGTTTGATATCAGTTCCAGAGAAATTTTTAAAAGAAGGAAAATGTCTAATTTTTAAAAAAAATTTTTAAGTTTTTAAATTTATTTTGAGAGAGAGAGAGCATGAGCATGGGAAGGACAGAGAAAGAGAATCCCAAACAGTCTCTGTACTGTCAGTATGGAGTCTGTCCCAGAGCTTGAACTCATGAAGTGTGAGATCATGACCTGAGTTGAAGTCAAGAGTCAGTTGCTTAACTGGCTGAGCCACCTAGGCACCCCTCTCTAATTTCTTTCTTTGAAGTGAATATTACATTGATACCAAAACCTGACATAAGTTAAAAAATATATATATCAGACCACCAATCCACTTATGAATATCAATGTAATAATAAAATCTTAAATAAAATATTAACAAACAGAATCCAGCAGCACACACAAGAAAGAAAGAAAAAGAAAGAAAGAAAGAAAGAAAGAAAGAAAAGAAATACATCATGACCAAGACCAAGCAGGATTTATTCTATGGATACAAGGATGTTTACATGTTAGGAAAATAATCAGATGAAAATATTAGGAGAAAAGTAATATATTCAATGTCATAGATGCTTGAAAGTCATTTGATAAAATTCAACCACCATTACTTAAAAAAAAAAAAGCTTAGTACTTCCTTAACATGATATATCTAGCTCTGCACAAAAGCTAGTATTATGATTAATGGAGAGACAATTGAAGCATCTCCACTAAGACGAGGATGAGCATTCTCACAAATATTCAATATTATATTTGCTTTGCTGGCCAATACAATTAGACAAAAGAAGGAAATTGGAGCAGAGTGCCTGGGTGGCTCAGTTACTTGACCATTCAACTCTTTTTTGTTTTTTAATGTTTTTTATTTATTTGAGAGAGAGAGAGAGAGAGAGAGAGAGAGAGAGAGAGAGAATGAGCAGGGGAGGGGCAGAGAGAGAGGGGGACAGAGGTTTTTGAAGCTGGATCCTTGCTGACAGCAGCAAGCCCCATGTGGGGCTTGAACTCATGAATCGTAAGATGATGACCTGAGCCAAAGTCAGACATTCAACCCACTGAGCCACCCAGGTGCCCTAAGCGTCTGACTCTTGGTAACAGCTCAGGTCATGATGTCATGTTTTGTGAGATGGACCCCTGCATAGGGCTCTGTGCTGACAGTGTGGAGCCTGCTTTGGATTCTTTCTCTCCCTCTCTCTGCCCCTCTTCAACTCACATGTGCACATGCGTTCTCTTTCTCTTTCTTCAAAATAAATAAATAAACATAAAAAAGAAGGAAATTGGAGCTATAATAATTGGGAAGGTGTAGATAAAACTATTAGTATTTGCAGGAATTATGACTATACAAGTGGAAAACCTGAGAGACTCAACAACAAGAAAACTACTGAATAAGAAGATCCATAAATTAGTGACAAAATTATATAGAAATCAATATCTCTCATTTATACAAGTCACAGCCAGATAGAAAACATAGTGGAAAAAAAGACCCATTTACAACAGCAACAGAAAAGATTTTAAAAACTTGGAAAAAAAATTTAAAAGAAAAATTTTATGAAGAAAGTTTTAAAAACACAACAGAATGCTTTAAAAATAGAAAAACATATTATGCTTTTTTTTGTCAGGGAGACTCAACATCATAAAGAATTTCCCTAATTTATTTTATAAATTGTGTCATTCCTAGTCTTTCTAGAAGCAGAAGCCAAGATGGGATTAAACATGCAAGACTTCTATTAAGGGAAAAAGCGATGTGAAAGGAAAGAGGGAAGGAGTCAAGGAAGGCTGGGAGAACTGTCAGACTCCAAGAAATGAAGTGGGAGGGAGAAACGGAAGCTTCCTTTCCTGCTGGGCAGTCTGAGGAAGATTTGGGGAAGCTGTCAGGGAGTCCTTGACAAATTCTCTAAGACATCTTCATAGTTGCTACAAGCTCAGCTGTTGTGCTACAGACATCTACTTCTTCACAAAGGCTCAGAGAGCAACTCCCCCATGCTTTTTTCATGGATATTTCTTACTGAGAGAGTGCAAGAGGGAGGTTAGTAGGAATAATGGCAGCCTCTGGTTGATCTCAGGGCCACAGTTGGTATTCATTCTCTCCCTCTTCCACTGTCCATTTGAAATTCCTTCATTGTCAACTATCACTTGGGCTTACCTGGTGCTATGAATCAAACTCTCATACTTGAAGGGCCTGAACATATGATAGGTATTTCCTTCTCAGTTTGAGGTTGCTGCACCCCAAAACTGAACCATCTGTTCATGGTTACAACGGGGCAAGGGCATACTGGGAGGTGCCCCAGTGGATCACCTGGTTCTGCCACAATTTTGTAAAAGCGTCTCTAGCTCCTTCTGCTGAGCAGAGTCATTTGTCCCTCTCGTGATGGTGGCTCCTTTAGTCTTCTGCTGTCTCTTGACCATAGGGTGTCCAAAGTGTCCTGGTGGCAGCTGGAACCAATAGTTCAACATGACTGTTGCTCTGTCACTTGGCAAGAATGTGTCCACTATGGACGCAGGACCTCTAATCTTGCAGAGTTTTGGGGATGAGAAGCAGAAAATCTCCAGTAGGTCACTAGGAATGATGACAAGTGGAACAACACATCTCTACCCCTTGATTCCCATCCCGGCTAGCCTTCCTGTTGGGATACAGATCCAAACAGAGCTCTCTGATTTAATAAATATGCTAGGTGTTGAAGGGTAGGGCCCTATCCCTTTGAGTGTTCCCTCTAGGCTGATATTTCAGTTGCATGTTTAAAAGGCCGTTCTAGCGTTCTAGAAAGTCCTGTGGACAGTCTAGCACATGATACGACCCCATGTTTATAGGTTTCCATAGTTATGGGTTTAATTATACTTTTCTTTCATTATTAAGATGTTATGTGTATGGAATATCATACCTATATTCCAAGTATTTCATAAGCTCCAGGCAGGGGTGTTGATTGAAGCTCTATGGACAGGAAAGGCAAAGTCTCATCCAGAATAGCTATGTTTTCTTCTGAAGATGAAGTGTTCGCTCTTCTGGGATGGACAGGGCCTCATATAGTCAATCTGCCACCCCGTGGCCAGTTGGTTTCCTCCAAGGATAGTGCTGTATTAGGGGCTCTATGGCGGGTCTTTATTGCTAGCAAGATGGATATTCAGAGGTAGCAGTAACTAGGTCAGTCTTGGTAGGTGGGAGTCCTTGCTATTGGGCCTACACAGAACTACCATCTCTGACAGCATGGCCAGTCCCCTCAAGTGCCCATCACATCAGTGCTGTCTAATTCCAGCTGGATGAGTAATTTGACAGTGGCTTTTCTGCAGTAGACGTTTTCTGGTGGGTATTAATATGTGATACAAAAATCTTCACACTTGGTACCCATTCACATATGCTCATCCCCTGGTTTTACCCCCAGATAACTTTGTCTCCTGTCCTCTAGTCCTTTGCCTTCTAGGCCCTGACCAGACAGCTAAGCCATTGTTGCTGTTTTATACTCTCATCTTGGGCCACTTCTCCTATACAAAGTGGACATCCAGGTGCACTGCTCATAGTTCATTTCTGCCCATTAGGAAGATCTTCCCTTGGCACAGTCTTCCAAGACTACTTACAAATGTGGCTGCAATGCACCTGGTGAGTATTTCCCCTTTGGGTCCTATATACAAGCTGACTCATCTATAAATCCA
Organism: Panthera uncia; assembly: GCF_023721935.1. NCBI lineage: Eukaryota > Metazoa > Chordata > Mammalia > Carnivora > Felidae > Panthera > Panthera uncia. Next base: position 52,351,312 of record NW_026057586.1, on the reverse strand, counting down.
GCTTGGAATTCTTCCTCCATTTTCAGCGGGTTGTATGGGATCTTCTTTGTCTATAGGTGAAAGCTGGTGAAGGAACACGGGTGCAATTGTAGTATGTCAAATGAGGGTCAGAACTGCCTGCTTGACAGCTCCTTTGTGCTCTGTGGTCCTGCTCAGATTGATCCTGGTTGCCCCATTTTCATTTTATGATGATGGACTGCTGTTGGACTTGTCTGATATTATGACTTCACGGGCCACAGTAGGATGTTCCAGAAGCACAGACACTTAATGTCCCATGGTCAAGTGTTCTGTCTCTACCCTCAAGAGCTTTTTCTCAAAGAGTATGCACTTCTCTACATGGGTGGCATGAATTACTCTAGAACCACGAGATCTGCCACTTAAGTCTCTCACTGGAGCTTACATAAGCTCTGTAATATATCTTTTCCTGTCACTGCCACCCTAATACTAGGGTCTGCAGGATTATATGATTCAAGAAGCAAGGCTGATTGCACCATTGCCTGGACTTGCTGTTCTTGGCCCCATTCAAGCCTTTCAGGTCACCCGATATATGAGCTGTAATAATATTCCTGGGTGTGAAATGTGTTGTCTCCAGAACTCAAAGAGGTATACCAGGCACTCTTTCTTTCATATGGTAGGGAATGCAAGATGTAGCAATTTGTCTTTTACTTTGGAAGTGATATCCTAGCATGCCCCTAACAACTAGAGCCCTAAAAACTTCACTGAGGTGGCAAGTCTCTGATGAATCTTTTTAAGGGTTATCTCCAATCGTCTGGAGCATATCACCACCATCCTAGCCAGCTCGTAGTCATCCTATCTAATCAGGATATCATTGATATAATGGATCAGTATGTTGTCCAGGTTGTCTCAATGTATTACAATAGAAGGCAGGAGAGTTATCATAGCCTGTGGCAACACTGTAAAGGACTATTAATGAGTGTTGTTGTCCATCTCGCAATAATGCAAACTGCTCTGATCCTCTTTTCAATTGATACGGTAAAGAATGTAGTCACTGAATCAGTGGATGCATACCATATACCCAAGGACTTATTGATGTGCTCTATCAGTGATACTATAGGCATGGTAGATGGGAAAGGGTCTGCTAACTAGAGTAAGTCTGTGGGAGTACCTAGTCATTCTCCAGGGGCCACCCTGTTTCTGAGAGAGCCAGACTAGTGAATATCATGGAGATATGATAGTGAATCATTTACCACCTCTGAATCCTTCAGGTCTTTAATGGTGGCACTAATGTCTGCCATCCTCCCTGGTATGTGATGTTATTTTTATTTGCTATCTTGGCTAGGTAGGCAGTTTCATCAGTTTCCATATGGCTTTACTCACTATCAGAGCTTTTATGCTATAAACCAGAGACGCAACGTGGGGTATATTCCAAATCCCAAATACACCAATTTCAATTATGTACTTGGAGGTTGAGGAAATGACCTTTGGGTGGGTTCATAGACCCAATGGTTATACAATGAGCCAGATCTTAGCCAGGACTCCATTAGCTAGTCCTAAAGGTCCTGTTGTCATAGATGGGCCGACCGTGCTGGTGCTTTTGGTTAATGTCAAGTCAGATCCTGTGTCAAATAGTCCTAAAACTGTCTGTTTAGTTGTCTTTTTTCATGTATATTTGTTTATTTTGAGAGAAAGAGACAGAGCATGAGCAGGGGAGAAACAGAAAGAGAGGGAGAGAGAGAATCCTAAGCACAGAGCAGAGCCCCATACTGGGCTCAATCCCACAAGCCATGAGATCATGACCTGGGCTGAAATCAAGAGTCAGGCACTTAACAGACTGAGCCACCCAGGTGCCCCTTTCTGGGTCGTCTTCTTTCCACACTGTACAATCACTCAAGTGAGTCACTGTGGGTCTCTTTGGGGACTGGGGGAATCCTCAGTGTATATACTTGTCATGGTGTTGCTAGGTCCTTCCTTCTAGAGGCTCAGCTACCACTTCAGCCAATGGGATTCAGATCTGAAAATGGCCCAGATCCAGGAACTGAGCAAGAGATTATGACTTTTTATAGAGGTGACTATCCTTAGCCCCTGGCTCTAGTATTCTTGCTTTTAGTTAATTATAGAGTTAAAAATCACCCTTGTTCAATTTCTCTGTCAATCTAAAACTTCCCTGAAGTATAGTCTATCAATTAAAAAATATATTACTTCCCTCACCCCCCCTCTTTGTTGGATCAGTATGATATCAAAAAGCAGCTCATATTTCTTTGGACTATATTATCACAGAGGGTAAGACAGTTGACTTAGTTCTGTCCTTCTCTTTGCCCCTAAAGATACCATTTTTATTAACCACCTCCACAAACTTCTTCAGATTAAGCCCCTTTAACTGCCTTTCTGAACTTGTCCATCACTGTGGGCCTTCGTTACTTCAGGACTCCATTATCCCCATAAATGTTCATGAGCTGAGCTCTATGTCTGCCTCTCCCACTCTCTCATCAACCCAGTCTGTAGAAGAGCTACCACTGAGCTTTCTAGTGATACTGCTGCCCTTCTCCCCAGGACAGTCTCTGTGGCCTTCATCCATGGATTGTCCTCAGAGTCCTCCTGTGAAACACTGGGGGCTCCTCTGGCTTTACATTATGTATTACAACATTCTCACTTCCCTAAGCCTTTCTATTTCTTCCTCTATTTCCTGCCAGGGAAACTGAGGCATTTCCACGTGGCTGAGAATTACCCATCATCTTATCTAGCCTAAAAGCCACCTCATCAGTGAGTTTGCCCCATCCTCTGGAGTCCTTTCCAGGATGGTAAATTCCATATTCTGAAAAAGTGTCTCTAAGCCAATGAATTCTCGCTTATTGAACCTATTAGTATTAAGCACTTGTGTGGTATTGGATTGGAACTGGAGATATTGATATGAACTCATGTTTTTTAATATATTGACATAGATAGAAATGTATAGATATATGTATGTATATGAATGCTTATATTTTCTAGCTCTGTCCTTGGGGAAGGCCTAAAAGCATTGGCATGTTAGGAGCAATGAACACATATAGTGCTCAGATTTTGGTTTCTAAATATTATTGTCCCCTAAAAGGGACCAGTCATGCTTGGAGAACTGGCCAATACCAGGGATTGAGTAGAGAAAGTAAACACTGGGCCTGAAACACGGTAATATGTCAGAAAGGAGGAAATACTCAAAGAATGACAGAGAAATGTCAAAAAGGACAGAGGAGTCAGCCTGAAGGGGGCTCTCACTGGTCAAACCTGGGACCACTTAACAATAAAAATAAATAATGATAGTTATAGATTACAACCCATTGATTAAAATAAGGTCCAGAGGTCGATACTAATGGAAATAAACAGTGGAGAAGGGCAATTTCTTCTTTAGAGTAGAATGCCAACTGATTATATAGAAGTAATGAATAGAATTAGAAATTAAAAATCAGTTTGCAACTAAAAATTTCTAGAATTAGAATTTTTTTTGGAGAGAGAATACAAGTTGGGGAGAGTGGCAGAGGGAGAGAGAGAGAGAGAGAGAGAGAGAGAGAGAGAGAGAGAATCTTAAGCAGGTTCCACGCCCAGTATGGTCCCTGACATGGGACTTGATCTCATAACCATGAGATCATGACCTGAGTCAAAATCAAGAGTCAGATGCTTAACTGACTGAGCCATACAGGCATCCCTGGAATTAGAAAATTAAAAATCATTTAATGTATAGCAGGTTGGCTATAATTAATGAAACTGTATTGCATATTTGAAAGTTTCTTAGAAAGTAGATCTTCAAAGTTCTCAACACAAGAAAAACGTGCAACTATGTGTGATGATGAATGTTAACTAGACTTGTTGTAGTGATCATTTTGCAATATATACAAATATTGAATCATTACATTGTACACCTGGAACTAATGTAATGTTATATGTCAATTATATTTCAATAAAAAATCACTTTTTGGCAACTATCATAGTGATAAATCATTCAAGAGACGTAGATGTTAAAAGTAGTAGGTGAAAGCTTAATTATAAATATTTATAGTTCCAAAGTATACTCCCCACTTTGTAATTACAAAGGGGAAAATAGGAACTTTGCATATACCAACAAAATCAACTGATTAAAGTTTACGTTAATGGTACCAATAAATATCATGTACTTTTTGATGCAATTTACTGAAAAGAATGTAACATCATTTCTGTGATATCCCACAAGAAACATATCCTATCTAATCATGAGAATGAATTAAGCAAAAATTGAGGGACAGTCTATAAATTTACTGGACTCTTCTAAAATACCAAGATCATGAAAGTCAAAGATGGAATGACCAGCTCTTCCAGCATAAAGGAGAGTAAATAGATTTAACAACTATTGGAATGTGTGATCTTGGAATGGATCTGGGCCAGGAAAAAAAATCCTAATAAGGGAAATTTTTAGGACATTTGGCAAAATTTGAGTACATTCTGTAGATTAGGTACTAATGTACCTATATTAATTTTCTGTTTTTGGTAATTGTCTTATGGTTGTATAAAAGATTGTCATTGTTTTCCAGAAATATACACTGAAATATTTAGAGGTAAAGGGATATCACATCTGCAAATTACTCACAAGTAAGTTAAGATAAATATATAAACAGGAAAGGCAGGGGAAAAGAATGATAAGTAAAAATAGTAAAATATTAGCTAGGGAATTTGTGTGAAGGGGTTATTAGTGCCAGTCTTACAACTTCCTGAAGTAAAATTATTTCAAAATTAAAATTAAAGAAAGATACTTTTATGGACTTCAAGCTGTATCACAAAGCTGTAATAATCAAGACAGTATGGTACTGGCATAAGAACAGACACTCAGATCATTGGAACAGAATAGAGAACCCAGAAACGGACCCACAAACGTATGGCCAACTTATCTTTGACAAAGCAGGAAAGCATACCCAGTGGAATAAAGACAGTCTCTTCAGCAAGTGGTGCTGGGAAAACTGGACAGCAACATGCAGAAGAATGAACCTGGACCACTTTCTTACACCATACACAAAAATAAACTCAAAATGGATGAAAGACCTAAATGGAGACAGGAAGCCATCAAAATCCTGGAGGAAAAAGCAGGCAAAAACCTCTTTGACCTTGACCACAGCAACTTCTTACTCAACACGTCTCCAGAGGCAAGGGAAATAAAAGCAAAAATAAACTATTGGGGCCTCATCAAAATAAAAAGCTTCTGCACAGCGAAGGAAACAATTAGCAAAACTGAAAGGTAACCAATGGGATGGGAGAAGATATTTGCAAATGACATATGAGATAAAGGGTTAGTATCCAAAATCTGTAAAGAACTTATCAAACTCAACACCCAAAAACCAAATAATCCAGTGAAGAAATGGGCAAAAGACACGAATAGATACTTCTCCAAAGAAGACATCCAGATGGCCAACTGATACATGAAAAACTGCTCCACATCACTCATCATCAGGGAAATACAAATCAAAACCACAATGAAATACCCCTTCACCCCTGTCAGAATGGCTAACATTAACAACTCAGGCAACAACAGATGTTGGCGAGGATGTGGAGAAAGAGGATCTTTTTGCACTGCCCCTGGGAATGCAAACTGGTGCAGCCACTCTGGAAAACAGTATGGAAGTTCCTCAGCAAATTAAAAATAGAACTACCCTACGACCCAGCAATTGCACTACTAGGTATTTATCCAAGGGATACAGGTATGTTGTTTCGAAGGGGCACATGCACCCCAATGTTTATAGCAGCACTATCAACAATAGCAAAGTATGGAAAGAACCCAAATGTCCATTGACAGATGAATGGATAAAGATGATGTGGTGTGTGTATATATATATATATATATATATATATATACACAATGGAGTATTACTCGGCAATCCAAAAGAATGAAATCTTGCCATTTGCAACTATGTGGATGGATCGAGAGGGTATTATGCTAAGCAGAATTAGTCAGAGAAAGACAAATATGTGACTTCACTCATATGAGGATTTTAAGAGACAAAACAGATGAACATAGGGAAGGGAAGCAAAAATAATATAAAAACAGGGAGGGGGACAAAACATAAGAGACTATTAAATATGGAGAACAGAGGGTTGCTGGAAGGATTGTGGGAGGGTGGATGGGCTAAATGGGTAAGGGGCATTAAGGAATCTACTCCTGAATTCACTGTTGTACTATATGCTAACTAACTTGGATGTAAACTAAAAATAATAAAGATAAAAAAATAAAAAATAAAATAAATAAAGATACTTCCATAGAGGACATAGTAACATTGAAAACAAGGTCGAATAACAGAGATTAAAATAATTGGGAAGAGGGGCGCCTGGGTGGCGCAGTCGGTTAAGCGTCCGACTTCAGCCAGGTCACGATCTCGCGGTCCGTGAGTTCGAGCCCCGCGTCAGGCTCTGGGCTGATGGCTCGGAGCCTGGAGCCTGTTTCCGATTCTGTGTCTCCCTCTCTCTCTGCCCCTCCCCCGTTCATGCTCTGTCTCTCTCTGTCCCAAAAATAAAAATAAAAAACAAAACAAAACAAAAAAAAAAAAATAATTGGGAAGAGACTGTGGGGTGCCTGAGTGGCTCAGTTGGTTAAGCAGTGACTCCTGATTTTGGCTCATGTTGTGATCTCATGGTTCATTAGTTCAAGCCCTGTGTCGGCCTCTGCGCCACAGTGCAGGGTCTGCTTTTGATTCTCTCCCTCTCTCTCTGTCCCCCTCTCCCACTCACTCTCTCTCAAAATAAATAAACAAAAAGTTTCTAAAAAATTGCAGAGATTGATTTCATCAAGCACGGGATTGAACATAAGATAAACAATAATAGATCATTGGAGTCCCTAAAGGGAACTGGAGACTATGATAAATATTCTATGACAAAAAGATGGAACTAGAGGAAGTTACATGAAGGCAGGTTTTGGCCATTATAAGATAGAACCTTCTGGCAAGTAGCATTGTGCAACCATCAATGCTTTGAAGTAATTAAGGAATTTGGAAGCAGACCTATCCCTGAAAGTATTCAGACCAGGACTAGATACATCATCTACAAAAATGCTAAGGGAGAGGTGCCTGGGTGGCTCAGTAGGTTGTGTCCAACTCTTGATTTCGGTTCAGGTTATGATCTTATGGTTTGTGGGACTGGGCTCTGTGCTGACAGCATGGAGCCTGCTTGAGCTTCTCTCCCTCTCTTCCTGCCCCTCCTTTGCTAGCTTACATGCACACTCTCTCAAGTAAATAAAAAAAAAAAATGCCAGGGGCAGTATTCCCTACTGATTGAGAAGTTGAACTGTATGATATCTAAAGCCTTTTCTGACTCTAGGATTCTTAGAACTTTTAAACTGGAATAATATCTACCTCAATGGTGTAGACATGTGTTGTCCTTAGGAATTCAGAAGGAAACTGTATGTAAAGTGAGGTAAAATACGTTGAGTGAAAAGTGTCCTACAAATTTGCTGATCACTTTTGCCTCTTGAACATGTCTGAGATTGTGCTTAGGCAATCATTTTGGTTGAACTTAGTGCGTCTTTCCTTTCATTTCTAAAGTCACTATTAAATAATATTACATTAATAATACTTTAGTGGTGACTTTAAAGTAGTGCATCTCAAATTTTAATGTAAATACAAACAACTTGGGGGGCTTTTATTTTTTTTAAACTTTTAAAAAATGTTTTTATTTATTTTTGAGAGACATGAGTGAGAGAGAGGCAGAAAGAGTGGGAGACACAGAATCTGAAGCAGGCTCCAGGCTCTGAGCTGTCAGCACAGAGCCTGATATGGGGCTTGAACTCACGAACAGTGAGATCGTGATCTGAGCTGAAGTCAGTTGCTTAACTGATTGAGCCACCCAGGCGCCCCAACTTGGAGACCTCTTAAAGATTCAGGTTTGGATTCTGATTTTTGGTTCAGTAGAACCAAAAGAACCAGTAGAACTTCTAGAATAAAATAGGTGAAAAGCATAGTGATGTTGGCAAAGATTTCTTGTGTTTGGCAAAGATTCCTTAAATACTTCACAAAATGCAGAAAGTATAAAAGTAGAAATAAATTGGGCTTCATCAAAATTAACTTTTCCTCTTCAAAGGACACTATTAAGAAAATGAAAAGGCAAGCCATGGCTTGGAGAAAATATTTCCAAAACATGTAGGTCTTATACCTAGAACATATAAACAGCCTTGCAAATCAGTAATAAGAAACAACCCAGTAAAAATATGGGCAAATATTTGAAGATACACTCGTCATGAAATATATGGCTGACAAATAAGCAGATGAAAAAATGCTTAACATTAAGGAAGTGCATATTAATATCACAATGAGATAGGACCACACCCCTTTAGGTCCCTTTAGGATATCTAAAATTAAAGACTGACCATACTATATGTCGGTAAGGATGTGAGCAACTGGGAAGTCTCATACACTGTAGGTAGGAACATATGGTACCATCACTATAGAAAATATTTTACGAATTTTATAAAAGTCAAATATGCCCCTACCTTGTATGAACTAGCCATTCCACTCCTAGGTGTTCACCTGAGAAATGAAAGCATATGTCCATACAAACACTTGAATGTTCATGACTTCCTTTGTAAGAAACTGTAAAGAACCCAAATACCCAACAGATGAATGGATAAACAAACTCAATATATTCATATAATGGAACACTAGTCAGCAAAAAGAAATGAACTACTGATATCCAGTGCAACCTGGACCTCCAAATAAACATAGATCTCAAAATATTCCGCAAGCCATGCAAACGTATATACTAAATTATTATACTACAGTAACAGAAAGGAGAGCAGTGCTTGTCTGGGGATAGGTGTGGGACAGCTGTCAGGGGCAAGAGAAAAGATTGCAAAGGGCCACAAGGAAACTTAGTGGTGATGGATATATTCATTAGTTTGTGATGATTTTCTAGGTGTATATGGATGTCAAAACTTACAAAAATTTAAATATGTATAGTTTATGTCAATACACTATAAAAGGTTCAGATTCTGATTCAGTAGGTGGGGCCAAGAGTGTTTTTAACTAAAACACCAAATCCCAGGTGATGCTAATGCTGCAATTTCCATACCACAGTTGAGTGGTAAACCTCTTGAGCTGTCTTTGTAATAAACAGATGTGTCATTTGAGTGCATGATAGATACATATGGCCGGCACCATACTGGATAGTGCAGATAAAATATTTCCATCATTGAAGAAGGTTTTGCTGCATGTTAAGAGTCAAGATTCTTGACTACATTGGTGACTATTAATCGTGTCCTATTATCTCTCAATTATGACCTGTCTTTGTTCATCCCACTCACTCAGGCTGTGTGACCTCCTTTCACAAAGTTTTGCTGGAATTCCATTCTGGGCTCTTATATTGTGTACATTTTATTTTAACATGTTCTTCATTCTGACTTGCATTAGAGTTGTAATAAAGTTTGAATAGAAAGTTCAACTGGGGGCAGATGTCAGTTCAATTTAAGGAGCTTCCTAACAATTTAGACCTCCAAAAATCTTACCTTCCAACACGACTTCCTCACCATCAAAAACATACATATTTCACAGCTCCTGTGGCTGGCTGTAGTCAGAATTGTGTAATCTGTAAGTTCCTGTGTGGCTTCTACCGCTATGAAGAGGTGTCATCAGAGGTAAATGAGAACTTCTCTAGAAATGAATTCTCATCTCTAAATAAGGGGAATGAACAAGATTATTTTATTATTTCTTCTGATTCTCACATTCCATATTCTTCTGCTTATTTCAGAGTAATGGTAGCATGAAAACAGAAAGATTCTTGGCTCTGGATAAGGAGTGAGTTGGACCATGTTTTTAGTTAAAGAGTCCTGACATTTGTATAGTTTATACCAGGGACTGGCAAACTTTGTGTAAAGGGTCAGATAGCACACATTTTTGGCTCTGCAGGCCATATGGTCTCTGTCTCCTATAATAAACATTGCCATTATAGTATGAAAACAGTCAGATATGTCAATGAATGGGTGTGACCATGTGGTCCAGTTTGTTGACTCCTGGTTTAGATGAGAATAACTATCTTCTGACCATCTGAAGTTCAGTTGAGAAATCAGGAAAAAACACACTTTATTGATATAATTTTATTAACTCTGGGTACATAATACAACTAGTCTTTCACACCTAAAGACAACAATCCAACAAGTTATCATAATTTCAGGTTATACATACTTTAAATTAATAAACTAGGTTTATAAAAGATATAAAAATATTTCACAGGTTTGGGAAGATATGGTCATGAGACTTCATTGTAAGGAGGGGTATAGGCTATGTTAAGAGATTTTTCGAACCTACAAAGGACATTTAAAAATTTACACTTGTTAATAAAGTTCTTGCTTAATTTTATCTTCATTCATCAGAAGCCTTAAGTAGAGCAGCTTTCTTTTTATACTTGTCTCCAATCTCTCTAATATTTTCCAAGAGATCTTCAGACATGTATTCTTCGTATTCTCTATCAACTTTAGCAATCTGCTCTTCAAGATGTTTCTAGTAGAAACAATAAACAATTGTTAATATAAAAAACATTAATTTCTTTCAAAGAATTTAATTGTGAAGTGTACAAACAAGCATGTAACAACTGTTAAGGGCAGGAGTAAAAGGGATGCTCTTGAATCTCCTTTTGTGCCCTTTCCTAATCATTTCCCCAGAGCCAAACACTCTCCTGAACAGTGCTTTGCTATTCTTTATACTTTACCCTCCACCTCACACAGATATGTATGTATGTAACTCTAAACAATATACTAGTTTAGTGGTACCTGGTTTTAACCTTCATATTTACTGAATGATATTAAATATAATATTCTTTGACTTTTTTCCACCCAGTATTTTGATTCACTGATGTTAATGCAGATAGTTTCAGTTTATTTATGTACTGCTATATAGTTTCTACTCATGAATATATCAACATTTACTTATCCATTTTACTACAAACGAATTTTTATTGGTTCCCAGGTATGGTAGGCTGAATAGCAGCCTATTCAAAGATGTCCATGGCCTAATCCCCAGAGCCTGTGAATATGTTATCTTTACACAGCAAAGGAATTTTACAGATGTGATTATGTTAAGGATATTAAGAAAAGGAGACTATTCTGCATTGTCCTGGTGGGTCCAATATAATCACAAGGGTCCTGGTAAGAGGTAATCAGCAGTGTGAGAGTCAGAGAGAAAATATAAAGACAGAAGAGAGGTCAGAGGGGATAGAAGATGCTGTGCTGTTGGCTTTGGAGATGAAGAGGGCACAAGCCAAGGAATGTAGTTGGCTCTAGAAAATGGAAAAAAACCAAACAGATTCCCCTATAGAGTCTCTAGAAAGATTGTAGCCTGGGAGGCCCATTTTATACTCCTGACTTCCAGAAATATAAGGAAATAAATCTGTGTTGCTTTAAGCCATTAAGTTGGGGTAATTTGTTATAGCAGCAACAGGAAACTAATATAGGGTGTTTTCTCATGTGAATGATGTTTTAATGCTTTTGATATGGTGTGTGTACTTGCCAATAACCGGGTTGTTTTTTTACTATTTCAATTATACTGTAACAAATTACAATATACTAGATGGCTTAAAACAACAGGAATTTATTCTCTCATAGTTTTGGAGGCTTAAAGTCCAAAATCAAGATGCTGGCAGGGCCACTCTATCTCAAGGCTCTAGGGAAGAATCCTTTGCCTCTTACCAGCTTCTAGCAGTTCTGGGTAACACTTACCTTGCAGGTGTGTCACTCTAATTTCTGCCTCCATGTTCGCATGGACTATTATAAGGACATCAGTCCCTAGATTGAGGGCCTACTCTAATCTAGTATGACCTTGTCTTAACTACTACATCCACAAAGACTTTATTTTCAAATAAGGTCATGTTATGAGATTCTGGATAGACATGAATTTTGGGGGGAATACTAGCCAATGTAGTACAGTACCCCAGCACACAGTGTAAAAATTTAATTAAATACCTAGAATGGAACTGTACCATTTTATTGCCAAATTGTTTTCTAAAATTGTTAACATCAATTTAAAACCTGAGCAGTATAAATAAAAACTTGCAATTCTCCATATTCTTGCTGGCATTTAGTATTCTCAAACTTTTTTTTTTGCCAATTTCTTAAGGGTGGGAAGTGGTGTATCTTTTCATATGTCTATTGGCCATATTAGCTTTCTGTGAAATTCCCATTCAAGTCTTTTGCCCACTTTCTGCACTTATTTTCCAGAGGTCATTATGTATCTGGATGTTAATTCTTTATTAGTTGTTTTTTTTTTCCCTTTATTTATTAAAATTTTTTTTTAATGTTTATTTTTGAGAGAGAGAGAGACACAGAGAGAGAGAGAGAGAGAGAGAGAGAGAAAGCACGCACAAGCAGAGAAGGGGCAGAGAGAGGGGGAGACACAGAATCTGAAGCAGGCTCCAGGCTCCAAGCTGTCAGCACAGAGCCAGATGTCGGGCTCAGACTCACAAGCTGTGAGATCATGACCTGAGCTGAAGTCAGACGTTCTACTGACTGAGCCACCCAGGTGCCCCTTCCCTTTATTTATCTGACAACGAGAGCGAGAGCAAGAGCAAGACTGCATGAGCAGGGGAGGGGCAGAAAGAGAGGGAGACAGAGAGAGGATCCCAAGCAGGCTCCACACTGTCAGTGCAGAGCCCAACACAGGGCTTGAATCCACGAGCCAGAGCTGAAATCAAGAGTCAGGAGGGGCGCCTGGGTGGCTCAGTCGGTTAAGCGTCCGACTTCGGCTCAGGTCACGATCTCGCGGTATGTGAGTTCGAGCCCCACGTTGGGCTCTGTGCTGACTGCTCAGAGCCTGGAGCCTGTTTCAGATTCTGTGTCTCCCTCTCTCTCTGACCCTCCCCCGTTCATGCTCTGTCTCTCTCTGTCTCAAAAATAAATAAATGTTAAAAAAACATTAAAAAAAAAAAAAAAAGTCAGGATACAACCTACTGAGCCACCCAGGTGCATCCCTTTATTAAGTTGTTTTAAAAAATATCATCTACTGTTTTGTGGCTTACCTTTCCACTCTTTATGTTTTGATATAGAGATCTTAATTTTAACAAAGCTGAGTTTATAAATAATTTGTGGTTTGTACTCCTTGTGTCTAATTTAAGAACTTTACAACTCCTGAGGTGTATATATAGTGCTCATAATTCTTCTAAAAGTTAAAAATTTAGCCTCATGTTAATTTCTTAATCCATCTTGAAGGGATTTGTTTCTAGGGTTTAAGGTATGAATCCCAACTCCGTTAATTGAAAAATTCATTTCACCCCACTGGTTTGCAATAGTACCTCTCTCATAAATCAGTTTGTCTTTGCTCATCATCTATTTCTGTACTCTGAATCAGAGAGATTGGTTTATATGCATCAATAGTACAATGGATTAGTTATTATAGCTTAACAACAATTTTTGAACATCTAAACAGACAAAAAAGATTTTGTGCCCCTTAAGAAGGAAGGAGTCTACAACAGGAGTCAGAAACCTCTTCCCGAAAAGGGCCAAATAATTTGGCTTGTGGACTGTATGTAGTTTGCTGTCTCCTAGTCTAGAATACCAAGCCACATGAGGACCTACATGAGGCTCCAATCAGCAACTGCTCAAAGAAACGCTTTGCCCCAGGGGAAAAATATCCCATCTAAAGATACCGTTAGATACAAACTCCTGTTTTCTTCAAACTTCACCAATTGTAAAATTTCCCCATATTAGGTTTTAAAGATGATTGGTAGACTTATGTGCTCCTTCCATACTTGCCAATTATGTGCCAACCATTATATGTTGTGAATGAATTTTTCTTTTAGGCATCTATTATACATTATCCTTTGGAGAATGAGAAAGTAATTACTCAAATAGTTTTCTGGTCTCTGGTTCAAAGTTAACAAATTAACTGGTTGAAAAAGAATCCATGGAAGGTTATAGAGCCATTAAGTGGCTGAATTAGGAAGAAGTAGGTAGAATCCAGGTTTTGTGATGTAGGATCCAGCATGTTTTTCCTAGTTCTTAGGAAAGTGAAGAGCACTGGCAAACAAGAAAATGCAGATCAATGTCTTTTAGCAGAAAGAGGGGAGGTAGGATATTGAGAAGGAAAGCCGGCAAGAGAGGATAAAAAAGGGGCCAGCCAGATGTTGAGGCAGACACTCCTCTTGCATGCTTTTGGCTTCTGTAATCTTGCTTGCCTCTTGCATCAGCCAACTGTCTGCATAACACAATTGGTAGTGACCCCCCATGCAGCCAATAAAATGTTTCCAAGCACCCAGAAGCTAGTCAGGCATAAAAGAAGGCCAGCACCAGGGCTCAGGTGTTAGCCTTTGGAGAGGACTCTGCTGGGCTGGCACTGGTACAAAATAATCTGTCTTTTCTGATTCCCTGAGTGCATGTTGCTTCCCTCTTCCTGGGTGCCAAGTATTTGCTGTAACATTTTTGGTGCCTTGGCCAGGAAGTCGACAGCCACGCTGGCCTGTTGAGCCACCACTGTTGGAGGCCAGCGGAGAGGCCACTTATCACCAGCCCATGTGACGGAAAGGAAGGCATATCCACGGGTGATTTCAGTGGACCCCGACCCTTGCTGGGCCTGACAACAGCCGGCCACCACTGCGCTTGAACGGACTCCAGGGGAATAGAAAAGGCCTGTTTCAGGATGTCAGATCGGTAAGTGTCCTGGGGACATCAGAGCGAGTTCAGGCTCACTCTAGAGGTGAAAGGGGAGCTTGATCACTTCCCGGGCGACAGAGGTACCACACAGAACAGGTAAGTCTTGGGTGGAAGTCTGTAATCTATCTGAATGTGTGTGTTGAATGCCTGTGCTCCACGGTTTTGGCTACAGAGCTTGAGTGGGTCCTACCCTGAAATTCCGATGACCTCATATGGCTCAAGGCAGGATCCAAGTCAGGGGTTTATACTGACCTGCCAATACTAAGAGATGTCTAATCCCCATGAGGGGAGTGGCCAGGCAGATAAAACAACCTCTTTTCTAGTGTTTGTCTTGTGACACCGTACATTGGGAGGGACCCATCTAGGATACTAGGACTGGGGGAAATTCCTCAAAACCAACTGTTTTGGAGTATATGATTAAGAATTTTAAAAAGGGATTTTCAGGTGACTATGGGGTCAAATTGACCCCCGGGAAATTACACACCCTCTGTGAATTAGAATGGCCTACGTTCGGTATATGCTGGCCCCCTGAGGGCACCCTAGATGTCCCCACAGTCCGAGCTGTTTATAAAGTAGTTACTGGAGACCCGGGCCGCCAGAACCCATTCCCATACATTGATCAATGGCTGGAAATAGCCCAAGTCAAGCTTCCTTGAGTCCGGTTCTGCGTTAATAGTAAGGGACAATGAAGGGTCTTAGTGCCACGGGCCGAGAAGAAGACCTCACAGCAGAAAAAACTGCCCCCCATCCTCCAGGAAAATTCAGAAGTTCTTCCATTTCCACCACCATATGCCCCCAGCACCCCATCAATTGAGGGAGGGAAACCTCGCCTGCCTGACAGTCTACTCCCGTCAGTCTTGTCTCTGCCAGCAGCCAGTCCACCCCAACCAGACACCTGAACCGGTAGGAAGATGCCTTAGGTCAACAGCTCAAGGTCCAAGGTCCCTAATGGTAATTCAGATGCCACTGTGGGAGACTAGGGGAGACTAGGATGCCACTTACGGGATCCTATAAGAGGGGGGATCAATTTTCTACTACCAACCATTCTTCACTACTGACCTCCTCAACTGGAAACAGCACATACTGCCCTACTCTGAGAAGCCGCAGGTGATGATAGATCTCCTAGAATTCATATTTCAGTCTCACTTCCCTGCTTGGGTTGACTGTAAGCAGCTTCTGCTCACCCTTTTCAACACAGAAGAGCACCAATGAATAGTCGCCGAAGCCAGAAAAAGGCTCCAGACTCAGGCACCAGATGGACAACTAGACTTTGAGGCTCGGGCATGGGAGGCTATGACCGAAGAGAACCCTGCTGGGACCCCAACACAGAAGTGGGAAGGGCCAGATTAGAAAGATACTGACTCGCTTCCCTCCAAGGGGTAAAAGCAGGGGCCAAAAGCCCACCAACATGGCAAAGGTATCTGAGGTCCTAAAAAGCAGAAGAGAGTACAGCTGACTTCTATGAAAGATTACGTGAAGCCTTCAGATTTTACACTCCATTCGACTCAGAAGCCCCCCAAAACCAGCACATGGTCAATATTACCTTCATGGGATAGGCCCAAAGTGACGTTAGACAGAAGTTCCAAAAATTGGAAGGATTCTCTAGAAAGAATCCCACTGAACTATTGAAAATTGCCAACAAAGGTTTTTGTAAATTGGGATTGAGTTGCTAGAAAGGAGGCAGACCAAAGAATGAAACAAAAGGCAGCTCTGCTGGTCACAGCCTTGGGGCGACCATCCCCCCTAGAAGGGGCCCCACGGAAACCACAAGGGATTCAAGAACAAAAATGAAGGGCGCCACGGGAACAGGATCAATGTGCCTACTGCAAGGAATCTGGACACTGGAAAAATGAATGCCCCAAATGCCAAAAGGGAAAAAAAACCAAAAACTTCTGCTCCAGCCTGCCACTATTAACCAGAACCACCCAAGGCTGACCTGATTGGACTGGCAGGAGTGGACTCTGATTAGGAAGAACTGGCTTTATCCAACTGGACCCCCATGAGCCCATGGTCAAAATGAAGCCCAAGGCCAGACAATAGACTTCATGGTCGACACTAGGGCTGAACACTCTGTGTGACACAGAAGGTGGCACCTCTCTCTGGTCGAGAAGTCACCATCATAGGAGTCACTGAGATGCAAACCCAAAGGACATTTTGTGGTCCCCAACAATGCCAGCTGGGTGGTCACCAAGCAGTTCATGAATTCCTGTATCTACCTGACTGCCTGCTCTCACTGTTATGTAGAGACCTCCTTGACAAGTTGGGTGCAGGAATATCCTTCACTTTGGATAGAGAGATACAATTGTGCCTAAATGAAAAGACCCAGCCCATGATTTTGTCCCTGATGATTCCACGAGAAGAGGAACGGAGATTATACACTTCCCCTCCTAGTGAGCCAACTGCGGCCCCCAAGCTAGAAGCTGAATTCCCTTCAGTTTGGGCAGAAGGAAACCACCATGGTCTGGCAAAAAAAAACACGCCCTAATATTAACTGACCTAAAGCCAGAGACTCAACCAGTCAAAATACACCAATATATGGTCCCACGGGTGGCACACCTGGGGATCAAGACACACTTGGACAGTGTACTCAAATGGGGACTTCTAAAATGATGTCAGTCCCCATGGAATACTCCTCTGCTGCCTGTGAAAAAGCCTGGGACAAATGATTACCGCCCTGTACAGGACCTAAGAGCAATTAATGAAGCAGTCATCACACTGCATTCAGGGTTGCCTAACCCATACACTCCACTAGGACTCATACCCTCTGAGGCAGGATGGCTCACATGTCTGGATTTAAAGGACATCTTCTTCTGTCTCTAGCTAAGGCCTAATTGTCAACTCCTATTTGCCTTTGAATGGGAAAACCCTACCACAGGGGCACAGGAACAATTCATTTGGACTAGGCTGCCATAAGGATTCAAAAATTCACCAAACTTGTGGGGCGCTGCCATCTGACTTAGCCAGGTTTCCGGGATGGGACTCCTCCAATAAATAAATGGACAATTTCCTGCTAGCCAGTTGCATGCAAACCAAAAGCTGGGAGGAACCAGGGCCCTACTCAGGCTACTATCAGAGGCGGGATACTGGGTATCAAAGAAAAAGGCACGAATCTGTCAACAGGAAGTTAAGTATTTGGGCTTCAAAATTACCCAAGGTAAATGGATGGTGGGAGCCAAAAGGAAACAGGCAGTCTGTGCCATTCTAGTTCCCACTACCCGTGGGCAGATCCGAGAGTTCCTGGGAGCAGCAGGATTCTGTTGAATATAGATCCCAGGGTTCTCGGAGTTGGCTAGACCTCTATATGAAGCACTAAAGGGGGGGAAGAAAGGGCACCCCTTTTTTGGGACCCTAATCAAGAAGAGGTATTCAAGACCATAAAAACAAAACTTACAGAGGCACCAGCCTTGGGACTCCCAGATGTACCATGAGACTTCAACCTGTTCGTACATGAAAGCAATGGGGTAGCCCTGGGAGTTCTCACCCAGGAATTTTGTTGGACCTTGGCAAAGACCAGTGGCATACCTTTCAGAGCAGACTGACTCAGTTGCAGTAGGATGGCCACCCTGTTTGAGGGCCCTGGTAGCCACCACACTTTTAATCAAGGCAGCAGATAAACTCATGTTGGGACAAAACCTAAACATTAAGGTTCCCCATTCTGTTATTACCATGATGAATGCCAGAGGGCAACACTTGCTAACTCATGCTGGGATGACACAATATCAGGGACTACTATAGGAAGACCCATGAATAAGACTGGGAGCCGTAAAAACTCTAAACCCTGTCACTTTCTTGCTGGCAGCGGTGGGGCCCCCAGAGCATGATTGTTTAGAGGTACTTGATGAAGTATATTCTAGCTGACCCGAACTATCAGACAGGCCCTTACAAAATCCTGACCTCATCCTGTACACTGATGGCAGCAGCTTCATGAATGAAGGCAAAAGACATGCCGGTTATGCAGTAATCTCTGATTTTGAGGTCATAGAAGCAAAGGCCCTTCCACAAGGATGGTCAGCCCAAAGAGCAGCTGTGGGCCCCAATGAGAACACTAGAACCCAGTAAAGACAAATGGGTCAACATACACACTGACTTGTGCTATGCCTTTGCCACTTTACATATACATGGGGCTCTCTACAAGGAGAGGACTTTTGACTGCAGGAGGAAAAGAAATAAAAAATCGTGAAGAAATCCTGAAAATATTAAGTGCAGTCTGGGAACTAAGGGAAGTAGCAGTCATTCACTGCAAGGGACACGAAAGAGAAAAAGACTCAGTGGCAGAAGGTAACTGATGGGCAGACGTTGCAGCTAAACAAGCAGCAGGAGAACAAACAACACCTTCGAAAATCATGCTGGTCCTGGAACTGCCAACTTCTCCAAGGTACACAATCCAAGAAACAAAATGGGCACAACAGGAAAAGGGAAGCCAGACAAAAGAAAGATGGTGGGTACTTCTAGACCAAAGAGTATATATATGGGAACAGCTAGCCCACCAGGTGGCTCTCCCAAAAGCATGAGCTCACCCGCCTAGGAAAAACCGCCCTTGAAATCTTACTGAGCTGTTACTATGTAATTGCTCGACTCCCATCCCTCTGTACCTCGATCTCTCAACACTGCCCCTCTGTGCTCAAAATAACGCTAAATAAGGCCCTAATGGGCTCATGGGAATCTAATGCTGTGGTCAAGCATCCTTTGAAGATTTGGAGGTGGACTTTACCAAAATAAGACCCAGTGGAGGATATAAATTTCTTCTGGTATTCATCTGCACATTTTCAGGTTGGGTTGAGGCCTACCCCACACGCACCGAAAAAGCAAGAGAAGCCACTAACGCTCTGCTAAGGGGTATCATTCCCAGACATGGAATGCCGTTAACCATAGGCTCAGACAACGGCCCAACCTTTGTGCCCAAGGTGCTGCAACAAGTCCAAAACCCTAGGTATCCAATGGAACTTACATGCAGCCTACCGGCCCCAGAGTTCAGGGAAAGTGGAATGTGTGAACCAGACCCTTAATTAGCCATGGCCAAACTATGTCAGGAAACTAACTTGCCCTGGCCAGATATACTACCCCTAGTTCTCTGAATATGCTGTACACCACAGACAAAAATAGGATTCTCCCCTTTTGAGATCCTATACAGAAGACCCCTCCTACTAGTCAAATTCAGGGGAGACTTGACAGAGCTAGGGAATTTGGAAATACAAAAACAACTAAAAGGATTAGGGAAAACTATATTTGAGATACATAGATGGGTGACAGACAAGATACCCATTTCCCTAGGAATAACTGTACACCCTCAAAAACCTGGGGATCAGGTTTGGATAAAAGATCGGCAAAGGGAACCAATGAAACCTACCTGGAAGGGACCCTATTTAGTTGTGCTAACCATGCCCATAGCCCTCAAGGTTGCAGGACTAACTGCCTGGATCCACCGTTCACGAGTAGAGGCAGCCCATCTGTCACCTGATAACCACTTGGAATGGAAAGTAACTGCTAACCAGAAAAGTCCTCTACAGATCACCCTTAAGAAAATGGCAGACGATAAGCAGCCTGCAGCCAACACCTGAGAACACTCTATAACCAGAAGCTTAAGGAAATCATGAAGTGACCTAAATGAATTACAGCAACTCGTTCTCTCAAATTTCATTGTCATCCCTATTTCTCTTTCCATACTTGTTGTTATACTCTTTGCTGTAGGGGCCGACACAAGTTATTCCTGCAGGTTGGCACCTCAGTCACAAACCCTTGTTAGCCTCCCTCTACTTATTAGTGTCAGGATGCCTTATTCTCCTTAGCTGTATATGATCTGAGTTGTGATTGATGTCTTTCTCTGCATGTTTGTTCTCTGCCTTTATAACTGTCTCCTACCTCAGGATGGAATCATTCTCTCCAATGCTGAATCAGCCTTGTCTCCTATCCCTGTTGCACATATACCTGTTCCTAACATGCTCAAAAGGAATCTTCTCCACTTACCAACCGTGTACTTGTTCCACTTACCACTGCCACTCTTGGAACCTTCCTCCCTGACTGGAGGGATGTGTCAAAGGATCTTCTGCTGTCTTTTGCCTCCATGAGGGAAAGCCCTACATTACAGGCCCAGTTGCCCTATTACTCCACTAT